>NC_060154.1:28950317-28961216 GCF_021292245.1 Micropterus dolomieu
ACGCCCTTTGGGGGGGGGGGGGGGGGGGCGAAGTGTTAATGGGTTGACGTGTGGAGAGCTAATCACCACTCAGCCGTTAACCACACGCCAGCACCACTGGGCTCATTCCAGGGGTTAACTAAACTGAGCCGTGACACATGGCTGGGCTTTATGGGGTCCAGGCAGGGAGAAGAGGCCCACGGATGACGCTAAAGAGCCCATAATAATGACAGCAATTACTACAATCCGCTTAAACAAATGGGAGAGCGCCGAAACCTCATCATACTCTGATCAGATCGGCCCTAATGAGATAAAGATGCCAATTAATCCTGTGTTAATTGCTGCGGCGCGTTCTCGGAAAACACTGAAATATGCACATGCAAATGCAAGACAGGGCCTGCTGTGCCGTCCAGGATCCAAACTGCGAAATGTTGCGGGCATATTTACATAATGATTATGATGATGATGATGATGGTCGTGTGGATAATGTTGATGATGATGCAGATGAGTGTTCATATCTGGGCTTTTTTTTTTTGTACTGTAGATCCTGAATGATGATGACCTTCGCTAACTGATCACGAGCTGTTCATCTAATCTGAGCGTCTCAGAGCGCTGGGCTATCACAAGACAGAGACATGTCCAAAGTCAGACTGACATTTGCATTAAGGTAATGTTAGGTGACTGATGCCGTCTTCTAATGATTCAGAATGCCAGGGCGGGCCACCTCTCTCAGGACTGCGTCTGAGACCCAAAGTGCTGAGATGACACTGTACAGTTGGTGACCTCATTATCGCTATTACTGCAGTCAGGAAATTTATAACATACATGTCTGTGATGACAAATTCTATAAATCACTGCATTAACTCCTGCACAGAAGTCCTTTGCTGTAACATTCTCCTCGGCGCCGATGCCACTGCGATCCATTTTCTTTCATGTTCTCTAATTGCCGTCCTCATAGTTTTGCTCTTTTTCTTGCCTGTGTTGACGTGCCATAATAGTCAGTCCATCCAAAGTGGCTGCGTTGTCGCTCCTGCCATTATAAGGGCCATTTTCATTTCATCTGCAGAGGTCCTGGCTCCTTACCACAGTGACAGCATCCCCCTAAATCATCCTCACGTGTAATTGCTCCCTACTTACCCAAATGGCTATGGCCTTCTCTATTTGCCTAAGAGCATTTACTCAGGCTTCTCCGATATTCATGCTCCTGGTTCAAACCTCTTTGACTAGTCCTTTACGCCGAACTCAGTGTCCGTTGCTTCATTACTATCATTCACTGTAACGTCAACCTAAGTGTTTTGTTTTGCATATTGTGATTGGTGAGGGTAAACCTTAAAATGTTCACGTTTTACCATGAAGCATTGCAAGGTCCTCTATGGGTTAAGCACACCGAAACAAACCATGGGATGAAAGGATTCAACACCTCAGACTGAAGAAGACAATCACCTGTATCGTTGGCAGCATTATTTGACAGTGCCTTCAAAAAGTTTCACATGAACGTTTCCTGATGTGACACTGATATAGTGAAGGTTTGATTAGGTGCAGGCTCAAAAATGGCTTGGTTAGGGTTCTTGTTTTGGCTTGAAATAACTACTTGAATGTTGTCATTGTAAAAATAATAATGACATGGTTTGGGTTAAGGAACGATCCTGGTCACAGCTGAAAAAAGAACTGTGTTCTCTCATATCAAAGCCCGGCATTTGATCGACCCATTCATCCACCAGGACCTGCTCTTTATGCAGACTTTTAATGTGTCAGCATGCTTCATCAGAATTGCTTGTCGGATGGTTGGACAGCATCTGGGATTTGGGGAGCTGCCTCTTCCAATTTCTGTAACAAACCCCGAAACCGACAACCCCGAAAAGCACATCCACACACGCACACCGATTGTCCAGGTGAAGAGGTGAGCGAATAAGCAAGATTTAAACTTATCTCAAGCTCTAATGTTACATTTTTGACACTTTTCGCGTGTACAACCAGGTGCAACACAATTAATGCCTTCCAGGAAAAAGTAGTATCAAAAATTGGATGTGATGTAATGAAAATCTAAAGGATTATAATTTTAAATTAACTGACACTCCCTGTCAAGTTGACATTTTGGAAATTTTTGCCTGACAGCAGTGATATTTGTTTTTATTCATTACATAAAAGGTGACACAAGAGAATAGACAAAGATGGCCCTAACACACACACACACACACACATACACACACACACACACACAAAATATTCACACACACACAGCAGCTGGCTGATTGTGGCTTCCCCATTACAATGATAATAGCTATGTCCCACTTTTTAATTTTGATTTCGGGTGGTGAGTGAAGTCATTATGTTGCAGCCCTCGCTTGGTTTTATGAACACTCAAATGCCCCAGAGACCATCTTCTCTACATACACACAGAGTCGACCATGGACAATAGATACGCACAGGCACATTCATGCGCACTTACACACACATAACAGCAAGTCAGTGC
Organism: Micropterus dolomieu; assembly: GCF_021292245.1. Taxonomy (NCBI): domain Eukaryota; kingdom Metazoa; phylum Chordata; class Actinopteri; order Centrarchiformes; family Centrarchidae; genus Micropterus; species Micropterus dolomieu. The sequence continues at coordinate 28,952,770 of NC_060154.1, forward strand.
CCTTCCCCCCAGTGATTTGCCCTGCCATTAGGCCCACAAGTTCCAGAGGGCTGCTGAGCGAATGGGGTGTCCCAGACCCACTCAGCGTCAGAGACACATCACTTAACCCTGACGCTCTCGCTCGCCTTTGCTCGGCATGAAAAGCCAAAAGCCTTTTCCAGTTAGGCCCTGCCTGTCTTGCCTCTATCGATTTTGTGACATTGGGAAAGTCCAGCGTCAAATCAAGTAGCAAATCATTGAGAGAAAGTTTCAATTAGTTTTTTTTTCTTTCTTCTCCTGAAATTAAAGGCTCCTGGATTCTGCTCTGTCCTCTTCTGCTCTGTCCTCTCATGGGTAATGGGCCGTCGGCAGAGGCTACACAGGAGGAAGAAGAGGTAACGAGTCCACAGGCCAAAACCTTCCAAAAAAACATGCATGAGTTGCTCTGGTGTTCATAAATGTACACAGCAATCATGGCATTCATCAGTGAAGCATGTAGCCAACAGTAATTTGCACATAATCATAATTAGAGACCAGCTCTGCGTAATCTGTCACAAACAAAACAACCCAAAAATAAAAGCAACAGGAATTGGGGGCATTTGTCGTGAAAGAGCAAGCCAAGTAAAATATAACCAGTCAAGATATGATGTGGCTGCGATTCTAAACCTATTTGTGCACACAGTTGCATTTGATTATTTGTCATACTCACATGTAACGGCTCATAATGAGGAGTGTGGGTTCAGCAGTGATTGGATTAGTTGAGGTTCCACGTCTTTTGACTTCTACGTACTTCTGATGGAGAATGAACTGGCTCTAAAGTGATTACTGTCTTATTTAATCATTTCAGGAAAAATTTGTTTTAATCAACTCTACGAGTGTGCAGCCAGATGTTTGGAGTTTCTATAATTGAGTTATTTCAGTCAGACAAACAGAGACGTGTTTGGTCTAATTAGACTCCGTTGTCAGGGAAATCAAAAATTCTTCAAGCAGTAGCTGAATGCTTTTAATATGCTATTGAGTGATGTATCATTTTTAGAATTAATTTCTGATGCAATAAAAACTTGTCTGATCTTTGGATGTTCCTGTTCATCAAGAGCTGTCAGTTATTTCTGTCATAATTCTCTTTCAGAACAAACTGTTTAGAAAGTACATTGTTTGTCTCCATTTGATCTTCCCAGAGCAATCAGACGGTCACAGATATTTATAGCACTCTTCCTCAATCTTGGATGGAATTAATATTCGTGCAAATGAATGGGCTCTCTACTTCTGTCAGTGTTTGTGGAGACAGAGATGATTTGTGTTGTTGTGATGTTAGTGTGTCTGAGCATCTTATGGCATTCTCTCAATTTATCCACCTATACATGCAAAGCTTTGAAAAGAAACCGTCTTTATTTGGATTGGACTAACGGGCTGATTTTCTTCCGGGCAGCTCTTAGTCTGTGAGACTTCATTACCCCCGTCAGGCCCGCCAAGCACATTGGCTAATTACTCAGTCAGTCCAGCATTGGCAGGTAGTTGCACACATATTGATCAAAGTGCTTAAGGCCGGACTCTCCAGCAGAAATTAATCAGGAATTATTTTTGCTGAGGGAAAATATAAAATCTCAAACTGTTCCATGTTTGATGTGATGTACGATGTGGTGTTTGCAAAGCAACATTTTTTTTTTACTAAATTAATGCCTGAACATAAGATGACACACATCTGGGTATGTGAATGACGATGATGTGCAATGATGCGGAGACATGCAGGATAAAGGGTTATGCACAGTCCAATCACAGTCCAGTCAGTAAGTCAAAAAGTCACAGATTTCTGGATATCTGATAACTGGGTCCAAAATATCCTGTCAGCAATTAGTCATAGATACACTTCTCAGTAAAACTGATATTTACAAAAAGCTATTGCCACCGATATTACCAAGGAGCCGGGTGCATTCATAGTTGGATACTCAAAGTATAATTATAAACATATATACATGATTTTAACACAATAATTCCCATTTTTCAAGATACCCCAGAAAATGTAATGCAATGGGTCTTCCATCATCCTCCCAGACAGATGCACTCTGGGTATAAAAGCAGCAGGGTGATATTGTGACAAGTCTTCAAACCTGATTAAATCTCTTCAAACACCAAAAACGGGCTGATGCTTTTGTTATGGCATGACGATGACTAGGTCTTAAGAGCATAATGAACACTCCTCTGACACAATGTAACTGAATAGATCTTAGATTATAAACTTGATAAACATGGGATTAATTGCAGGGCTGTTGTATGGGATAGCTAGGTGTACCTGATAAACTCATTTTATTTTCCCCATTGTTTTCTGATTATCAGTACAATTATTGAAACGATTCATTTATTGACAACATTTTTAAAAACTCTGTAACTAATTAGATTTGGCAATAGCAGCAGTCAGCATTAAAATCCGATTTCAGAAAAGAGGCTCACATCAAGAAGCAAGTGTACTTTTATAGAGGTGGAGATGGTGGTCACAACAATGTGGTAATATAAACCATTAAACCAAGACTGTATTGCATTATTAGTTCAAGTACAACACTGGCCGTGGGTACTATATGAATACTACTGACATTGTAATTTTGAGTTTAATTGCGCTATCGTTTCCATTTTTATCCCATTTTTCCTCTATTTATTTGTACTTTTTATGTCTTTGTGCTGCTGCAACACCCTCTGGTGATCAATAAAAGGTTAAACTTAAACACAGACACCTATTTCCAGGAAAAAGGCCTTAAAAAAACCACCTAAAATAACACACCCAAAATGAATCAGGCGTAACTCCTCAACCATTAGGCCTAGATGCTTAATGGCCTCCTTTGACAGTTCAGAAGCTAAGGAATATAAATAAATGAACCTATTTTACTATTAAAGAGTTAATGGAGATGCAATAAGGGAAAGTATATTTTCCTCCTCGCCTGGTATAAAATCTATATTTAAATAGCAATATCAACATCAAAACCATCATCCAACTGATTATAATGCAACACCTGGAATACATCTGTAACTGTAAATTTGATGTAAAGAACAGTTTTTTTTCAAATTTTCAAAAATATACCAGGCAAATGTCCATGCTTTGGCCATTTTCACTGTTTATATGTTTACTTTTATTGGGAGTTTTCTTCAAAACACTATGTCTGTCCACACAACCATGTTCCAAATAACTTAAAGCTTCAAAAACATTGAAATATTGATAAAAACAGTGAATAGTCATCAACATTCCCATGACTGAAAGAACTCCCATGCTTTACAGGCCCACAACTTAAGAACATCCTACAGGGCTGGAAGTGGGATCTATCTCTTCGAGCAGCAATATCCAAGATGGCGCCCTGAGCTATTTTTACACACAAAACAGCAGTTTTTGGATGAAAAACAGCAGTTTTTGGATGAAAAACAGCGAAAACGTTAAAATTAAGTCAGTGGCTGTAACTGTATATATATATTAGTGCGGTTATTGTTATTATTATCTGTCTAATAACTCTGTGAGTTTGGTGATAGGAGTTACACAGCTGATCAGAGCTGGAGCCGAGCTTTCTTTAGAGTGGTTGGACTGCGGTGTAGGATGAGATGAGAGATATCTAGAAGGCAATAACTGCAGCCATGTACAGTGTTCACAGAGCGATTTATGTTGTGACATAAACTCATTTAGATGCTCGGTATTTGATGTGTTTGTTATCCATAAAAATGGTTGGTTTAAGATGCTCCTCCTAGCTTCATGGAGGTGTGTGGCATGCATAGGGTGACAACATACTAGGATCAGACATGGATTCCTCATTTGCATTTTGCGTGAAAATCAGTCATCGCCCCCCATAAGTCTGTGCCAAAAGTACAGTAATTAAAATAAAATTAAAATTAAATATATCTTTAGAGATACTGTTAAATTAAGTTTACTCACATTTCACATGTTTAGATTACAGCCAGTGTCATAACTTGTAGGCTATTTGCATCTGTTCTGATAAGCAGGATGATGACTTTTAGTGTGTAAGTTTGGTTAGTGTCTGGAGTTAAGCTGAAAGTAGCCTCAACTCTGTAGCCCCATATCTGAGGTCATTTATGTAGCTTGGTGGGCTGCCAAGAAGCCTGGATTGAAACGTACGTCGGCAGCGTGATTAACGGATAATGACAGACCCGAGTGTCGATATGTTCTGCGCTCAGATTTGTAGGGTGGGCATTATCACAGGCTCAGGCCCAGTATATCATCCAAAGGGAGTCAAGAGAGGAGTGTGTTGGGAGAGCAGTACTCAGGCCACAACTATTCTCAGGGAAAAAAAGTAAAGAGAGAAGATTTGAGGCTCCCCTGGTGCCCAGTGGAACTTATTTCTCATTTCCGTGCAGAGACAGTAAATACCTTGCTTTTTCGCCCGTGCTCCTGACCTGAACCTGTGACCTCCCCTTGGTCTCTGATGATACTCCCATAGTCCCCTGTACGAGGCTGCCGAGAAGGCGGCACAACCAGATCCAGGCCTTGTAATTCACAAGCTTCTAGATCGCCTGCCACAGTGTATTGATTTTTGTTTCCCCAATCTCCAGGAGAGAAGCAAAGAAAAGATTAAAAACACTGTCAGTTTGAAGTTGAATAAGAATCCTGCACAGGGGAGATACCTTAGAGAGCAAGGGGTCACAGCTGAGGTACGTATATCTCTTTATAGGTTTAACCCTTCCTTGGCCTGTGATCCAATTATCAGTACACAGAAACAGCATAGGGCTGAGAATGTATAATAACTAACGAGAAAAGCAGCATTAAGAGCTGTAATACTAAAGCAGGGCCTGGGTCACATTGTAAATCTAATCTAATCTAACTCTAATCTAATATTTTAATACGGTTTTTTAACTTTTTAAATTCTCATGACAAGTAATTGTGGTTGTCATGTGAATGTGAGCTCTATTTATAGGAGCATGGAGGGATCTTAAAATGTGAAATAATGTGTTTTAAAGGTTCAGTGTGTAAAATCTCTGAGGATCTATTGACAGAAATGCAAGATCCATAACTATGTTTTCACTGGTGTATAAAGACCTTACATAATGAACCGTTATGTTTTTATTACCTTAGAATGAGACATTTATATCTACATAACCGCGAGCACCCCTTCTATGGAGGTCGCTGTATTTTGTCGTCATGTTTCTACCGTAGCCGTCAACGAACAAACAGTGCTACAGAGCGCGTTTCGTCATCACGCCGTTCTTCTTCTGCTTGTGTAATTCCAGTAGTGCAGATGCTACATTGAATACGTAGAAAGAAGAAGAAGAGGGACTAATAATAACAGTAATAATCAGTCTCTGAGTAGTCTTCTGGTTTATTAGAAGTAAGAAGAGAAGTGACATTTGGACAACTGAAGGCGCACACGGGTTATTTAGCACGAGAGCAGACAGCCAGACGGAGTCGGGACAGACAGCTGACAGCAGAAATCACAGATTTTGTGGATTTTCCCAGATGAAATGTTATAACGTTAATGTGGGACAGATGTTTTCAAAGCGGTGCTGAAGTTGTCTGTTTTCTGCTGGACAGGTAATTAACTTTGTTTGTCAGACTTTAGCGATGCAAATGAAAACTGTTGTTTGATAGCTTTAGCTAGAAGCTGGCCATAGTCACAGAGAGCCATGTTTCCCCTGTCAGTGGTGTGAAATATGGATTAATTTCATGGCGCCTAATGTAGACTAACCATGTTCTGTACACTTTGCGCAGTTCACTGCACTCCACTGACCACCACCTGTTGTTGAGAGCCTGACAAGCATGTTTGTATGCTCATTCCCTGGGGGAATACCTATTGGACGGTTTATTCTTTGATTGATGTCTTTTGAACCAATAGTATTTGAGGTAAGTGGGGAAAAGTACCTCCTCCACATGTGTACGGATGTTCATTAAGGTTAACGGTGTTCCGTACAGGCTATCAACGGTGTTCTGTACACCCGACTAATTTGATTTCAATGGCGAAAATGGACGTTATTACATGTACCATATGTGAGTTATAAATTTATTTTAACAGAGAGAGAGACAGAAATTATTTAAATTATTAATAAAGGTCAGGACATTTAATTTGTTTAAAACACAAGTTAATTACTGCTTTAATAAGCTGGAAGGCGCGTGGGTTAAGCATGAACCATGTAAATTGTTAGTGAACAACATTACCATATATTTCTGAAGAACAAGAATAAGGGCAAACAATGTGCATTTGTTAAAATTTTTTTAACCTTATCTAAATTAACTTCATCCTTTATAAATATAAACATCATCACTGCACACAGCATGACATGCAAACAGCGTGCTGCAGCTTTGCTGCCTGTCTCAGTATGAGAGTGGTGCCAAGCGGTGATAGCCCGGAATTGACATTTAAAAAATCCTATTTCAAAGAATTTATTCAACAAAATGTAATATATTTAATGATTTGTGATAACATAATAATCATTTCATAAAGACTGTAGTACTGTGAGTAGTATTAATTCAAACTAAATGTACATTTTCGCTGCTGTAGTAGTCTCCCCACCCAAGCTGCTTTTTGGACTGTAGCTTGCCCACCCACCATTTTCAAGCGCAGTGGGTGCACCTAGAAAACTTACTGAAATCAGATGGAAATTATGATTACACACATATATAGTTTATGTATAACCTGGAAGTATTTATTCAACGATCGGCGGGAAAAGGTCATCTGTACGGAATATCGTTGTGTACGGAACATGGTTAGTCTACGTTACTTATTCTCCAGCGCTCTGTTATGGCTTTGTTACGTGGACAGAAATGTGCCCTTACCTTCCTGAGACAAACTGGTAATGAAACGGTAACAGCAGAGAAGCTCAGATCAGCAGCTAAACTTCACATTTTACTGCCCTTGTGGAAAACATGATTTTCTTTTTACTGCTAATGATGATATATGAAAAGTCCATGTGCCTATCAAGTGACCAATAATAAATACTTTCCAAATTTTCATTAAAAAAATGGATATTGTGTCCCACTGTGCACACAAATATATGTAATTTGTACTTTCACATGCTAAATGCCCAGTAAAACGTTGCACCGTTTTACCACAAGCTGAAATTATGGCTGTGAGTACTACTTTGTGTTTCTGTTGTATTTCAACAAATTCAAAAGACATTTTGGTAATATTTGCAGATTGCTTATCTAACTAAACAAAGCGAGAGGAGCCTTGATCCTCACCTGACAATGCCTTTGTAAACTTCATGTATTATGTGGTTTATAACAGACTGTGGTGCAGAAACAGTGAGGCTTACATTGTCCTGGTATCTGTCAGTGGTCATACTGGATGCACTAGATGTGATAGTGTTTGAGAATTTCTTCATTTACTTTGGTATGCTAGTCCAGATTAGCCAACCCTCCCAAGTTGTAAAATAATGTATCACAGGAGTATGAGACATCATGTAGCACTTCATTTCTTCATGTGGCTGTTGTTTATTAATGAAAAAGTAACAATAATATTCAAAAAAACATTTGGTTTGACATAATTTATATAATCTCTTTATATATCTAAAAGAAACCTCATTTATTGTCTGACAATCTCCTTTATCTCATAGATGACATCTTTGTCCTGTCTCAGGCACCGTAGCTATAATGCTCGCTTGGGTAGGAGAGGGGGGTTGCAATTCGCAACCCTCACCAGTAGATGTTACTAGAACTTACACAGTGAACCTTTAAAGTATGTAATATACTTTGTGTTGAGCTGAACCAATCTCGCCAGTGTGACGTAGTGATGGTCGAACGGTCAAAGTGGCTGGCTGGCTATGCATTTGTTATTTTCTCCTACATGAACTATTGTGAAAAATATATTGTACATTATTGATTTAAATGAATAGTGCCTAATGTAAAATATTAGATAGAACCATATTATGCATTCAGTACTCATTACTCAGAACCATATTATGTATATGTGACTCACAAGCGGAGCCAGTTGGGATGCCAGCCAGTGGGGCCCAGCAATTGCAACAGGGGGGCCATGGCCCCCTGGCGGTGCCCCTGCATTTCAAGCCATTGAGGCAGTATTGACTTGTACTTTGCAGAGTCAGTAGTCATGTGAATTTTAGGCAAACTTTTGAAATACGGCAAGCGTAGTTACGTCAGTAGTTGACGTTACACATGGCTGTAATAAGACGTATGGGTTCCAAACAAGAAAAACCCCCATTGATCTAAAGGTGCGTTCCCACCAAAAGCGAATCCAGCGTTTTGGGCGGCTTAATTACATACAAAGTCAATGCAAAGACGCGAATTCGCTCCGAATTAGCTTTTCACTCCGAATTAGCTTTTCACTGTAGTTTTTGGAATTACAACTTGATTTATCTTCACTTGCGCTTCTCAGCAGCTAGCTTCCGTGCACATCCGGTTCCACTGTTGTTGTTAGCGTCGGATGGCACCAGAGTTCTGCTGGACTAATACTTAATTTTTATATAAAAACCGGACAAAGCTGGACATTACTTGGAGAAAAGAAAGCGAGGAAGTTGAACTACCTGGT
>NC_060154.1:28961236-28968706 GCF_021292245.1 Micropterus dolomieu
GGCTGGGTCACTCTCCAAGCTGCTGCAGAGCTTGTAATTGATGCTGAATTCTTTGATGTAATAAACTTTTATAATCAAGAACAGTGTCAAGCGGATTTCTTCTCAACACATCATCGCAGCATTATCGTTCGGACACCACAGTTCCAAACAAGAAAAACCCCCATTGATCTAAAGGTGCGTTCCCACCAAAAGCGAATCCAGCGTTAGCTTTTCACTCCGAATTAGCTTTTCACTGTAGTTTTTGGAATTACAACTTGATTTATCTTCACTTGCGCTTCTCAGCAGCTAGCTTCCGTGCACATCCGGTTCCACTGTTGTTGTTAGCGTCGGATGGCACCAGAGTTCTGCTGGACTAATACTTAATTTTTATATAAAAACCGGACAAAGCTGGACATTACTTGGAGAAAAGAAAGCGGGGAAGTTGAACTACCTGGTTTAGAAAATGTGTGTCTGTAACTTTATTCCAGCTGTCGTTGCACTTTACTGTGAACAGGTTAGCATAGCATAGCCCTGATCGATCCGAACTCCATTCAGAAAACATTTTAAAAGTTGTCGTCCTGCTGACTTGCTGACAGACCTGACAAAGTATGAATTCATATGTCTAACAAAACGGCATCATATTGTAGTTATTTCGGCATAAGTTTGATCCTTTTATTGCAATTAAATCACTGCCAAGGGTTTACTTTGTGTTCATATAACTGTAGTATCCGCGGGCTTTGTTTATTTGCTTAAAACGCATGTGTGTGAACACTCAAAATGTCCAGTGGCCAAACTTGCGCGAGTAAAGTTAAAGAAAAATATTAAATTCGCTTTCGGTGTGAACGCAGGTCCTCAGGAATGTGTTTCAAGTGGGCAAGATGCTACCAACCATGTCTCCCCTGATCAGATGTGAGTTACATGTTCGCTACGTCAGAACCTATTCGGCAAAGTGTTTCCATCTCCCATAGCCGATTAACTGGTTTTTGACAAAGGCAAAAACCACCTCAAGTGAGCATAAGAATTTTTTTTGCAAAGCTATGGATTTTTTTTTTAAACTTTACCGTTTTCATCAACCTTTTCTAATGTGATACTTAAAAAAAAAAAAAAAACATTGATGGAAACACGGCTAGTGTGTCATTTTAACGTCATAGACAAAAAAGTGTCCGGAGACGTAGTATAAAGAACAACATGGTGGATGGATGGATCAAACAAACACAGGACTTTCACCAAGGAAACCAGTGATTGTGACTAAACCTAACCACATTTGAATATGACAAAGATGGTCACTTGACAAAGGTCACCTGACCTTATCCTTTCCAGCACATGCAAAACTCAGCATCTCTATAGTGCCTTTACATTTTTCAACTCCTTTTTTTGGTTTTACTATTGCCAACTTTACTGTTTTGGATCACTTCTTTAGCTCTCATCAACCTTGTTTCCAGCAGCAGCAGGCAGCTGTTTTCATTGAAAAAGCTCTAATACATCCTGCACACTATCTGCCGGCACTAAACAGCAGACAGACAAAACTAGCAACTAACTGTTATATTTTAGAAGCTAAAAAGCCAGACATTTCCCTCAGAAGTTGTTGGAGACCAAAACAGAGCTAAATGAGACTGAATACTGGGCGAGATTCTCCAGGTGACCAGAAATATGACTCCAAATGAATGCTTTTGTTGATTTGTATCAGTTAGATGTGGAATTAAGCAATTGTTTGCCAACACATACTCCATATCAGCTTCATAAAGTGATAATGAGCATGAGCATAGCTGCTCTCAGGAGAACCTAGTTGCACAGCTAATGAATGAATAAATAATAATAATGTCCTACACTCACCGTTTAAAAAACAAGTTAACACTAGCTGACAGTCGATGTTGTTACCCTCCTGCAGTGATATAGTGTACCAGGGTCTGTCACTATGTGACATCACTGTTGGCTGTGGGAAAGGTGCAACAGAGCACCTTTGTGTGGTCAGAGGTGAAGCACTGACTTTAAATTTTGATAGAAAGAGGTCATGAAAACTGTTCTTTTGAGTACGGTGTTACTCTTTAAGTCTAACTATAAACTATATAAACAATTTAATTACTTAATTTATTGTGCCCATGTTTTAGCTCTTAGCATGGAGCTAACAAACAGCACAACACAGTGGATTACCTGCAAAAGCCCGTAACTTGCTCAAAATCTTTAGTCTATCACTCAAAAGCAAATCTTTATGTCATTAAACATAACAGTGCCATCAGAATGACAAATCCTTGTGTCATTGTTTATGAACAAGATAGTCAAAATGTTTAGTGAGGTTGTCAATATAACAGTGTAGTCTTTAAGTGTTTTCTGATGTAAACTATGGCTAAAGTTTTGATGAAAATGATTGAAAATGCAAAAGGCTGCACTTTTTCAATATGGCATATCTATTTCAAAAGTATAAAGTTATACATTGCAGTTGGACAGGATTCACAGTCACGTTTTTACTGTAATTTGTTGACAGAGCCTTTCATTATCTGCTGATATTATTGCGACCCCCATTACCACCCTGTTCAACCTGTCTCTCTCATCTTCAGAAATCCCCAGAGACTGGAAAGCTGCCATGGTCATTCTTTAAAGGGAGAGACACCCTTGACCCAAACTGCTAACGTCCTATATCTATCCTACCCTGTCTTTCAAAAGTCTTTGAAAGCATAGTCAACAAACCGATTACCAACCATCTCGTATCCCACTGTTCCCTTTCCCCCATGCAATCCTGTTTCCGTGCTGTTCATCGGTGCACTACAGCCACCCTTAAGGCCCTAAATGACATCATAGCCGCCATTGATAAAAAACATTATTGTGCAACTGTTTTTATTGATCTGTCTAAAGCCTTTGCCTTTGTCAACCATCACATTCTGATCAGCAGACTCAATTGCCTTGGTTTCTCAGATGACTGCCTCGCCTGGGTCACTAACTACTTCTCCGATAGTGTCCAGTATGTTAAATCAGAGGGGCTGCTGTCTGGCCCAATGGCTGTCTCTATGGGGGTGCCGCAGGGTTTGATTCTCGGGCCGACTCTATTCTCTCTCTATATCAATGATGTTGCTCTTGCTGTTGGTGACTCTCAGATCCACCTCTATGTGGACAACACTTTCCTGTGTACATCCGGCCCTTCACTGGACAATGTGTTATCAAACCTCCAGGAGAGCTTTAATTCCATTCAGTACTCCTTCCGAAACCTCCATCTAATACTAAACTCTGGTAAAACTAAGTGCATGCTTTTCAACCGATCGCTTCCCACACCGGCTCGTCTGACTAGCATCACAACGCTAGATGGGTCAGAATTAGAATATGTGGACACTTATAAATACTTGGGTGTTTGGATGGACAGTTCCCTCTCTTTCCAGCCCATATAAACCGCCTTCAATCTAAAATTAGTAAATTAATCGGATTATTATTCCGCAACAGGGCCTCCTTCACTCGTGCTGCCAAACTTGCCTTGGTAAGAATGACTGTTCTCTGATCTGCCTCAAACTCTCTCCTGAAAAAACTGGATGTGGTCTACCACAGTGCCTCTACGCATTAGTTGGCTGGCCGTCGTTACACACTCAACGCCTAACTCACTGGTTCCAACTTATTTATAAGTGCTTGCTAGGTAGAGTCCCCACATACCAATGCTCACTGGTCTCTATATCATTACCCACCTGCCTGCGCTGAAGCAGGTACATCTATCTGGTCACCCCAAAAGCCCATACCACCTTTGGCTGCCACTCCTTCCAGTTCTCCGCTGCCAACGACTGGAATGTGTTACAAAAAACCCTCAAGCTAGAGACCCTCATCCCCCTCACTGCCTTTAAAATACGTCTGTCTGAACTCTTGTCTGATCTCTGTACATGCTAGGTCTCCTCCACCTCACCTGTTTTTGCACACCAATACTAAATTTTGTTTTTGCACACCACCCGACCTACTTCTGTAACTCAACTTGCACAAAATGTTTATAGATCTCTGTACTCTGTACATTTTATTTATATATAGACTATCTATGTATTTGCATATCTTATATATTTGTATTCAAAATTAGAAATGTAAATATGTGAAACATTCCTTAGGCTGATGTTCCTGTCTGTCAGGTCACAGATTCTTATCCACATCACAACGGATATCTTTATCATTTACAGTAAGGAGACATTTACAAAAACAAGTCAAAAAAGATTGACAGATCAAGACACTCTCTCTTTCTCACCCTCTCTCTTTCTCTCTCTCTCTTCATATATATATGTATATATATGTATATATATATATATATATACATATATATATATATATATACATATATATATATATATACTATACTATACTATATATATACTGGCATATATTATATATATTGCAGTATTCACTGCTCACTGTGTATTGTTACTGGTATTGTGTGTATCGGGTGAATGGTCTGAGGGCTGCGTTGCTACTGTACTATGTTTTGATTTGTTGTTGTTAATCTTATTTTGTCTATGCACCATGGTTCATACAAAACAACATTTTGTTCAGCTGTAGACGCTGCAGAAGTTTGACTTGTTCAGCCATTTTACATGTATTGACTTATGCAATGAACTATTGCCTAGATGTTTTGGGGTGTAAGTATATTTAACAGAGAATCAGTATAATACATTGTGATCAGCATGACATAAGCACTTGATAATGTGGGAACCAGCAGACAATTGTACATAATGATTCGCATCAGTGTGTCAAAGCATTTGCAATTTGTTAAAAACAATGATGTGCATAAGGGAAGAGATGATGTGGGGGTTGAACAAGTAGTTTTAAGAATTTCAATTCTGATCTGAGAAATGTACTAAAGCGACTGAGCAAAACTGTAATGCCCCATGCCATTTGTAATGGTGTGGAATATATATAGAAGCTAATACAACCAGACTTTATACCTCAGCCCTGACCTATATTTTTCTTAACCTAAATCGGCAGTAGGCCAAAATTACAGGTTACATTACTCAAACAAAACAGCATCATTAAATATAGCTGATGCAGAGTGCCAACAGAGAGGCGGCCATGTCTAAATCAAAGCAGCATTTTGGGGAGGGCCCTGAAGAGTCACCTTTGCCTGTGTAGACTTCCACCTTTCTACATTACAACAAAGCAAACTGTAGTTATGTCAACTGGTCTCGTCAGTCAACTTCCAGCATCACTATACACACACTGATCTGATTACACCCTCTCAGTCAGTTTGTGATAGTTTTGTGTTATCATCAGTAAGTGCTGTTCTTGATCCCTCCCACGTGTTTTGCATTCCGAGGACCGTATGTGTGTGCGTCTCTGTGTGTGAGTGTGCTAGTGTAGCTGGCATTTTGATCACGGCAGTCAGGCCCTATTCATCTCTGTGGTGTTGAAAAGGCTCCTTATTGGCACTGACCCTACATGAAATATTGTCTTATCAGCTGAGCATGAGTTGCCATAAGGCATTAGGGCCATCACATTTCTTGCCCCCCCCCCCCCCCCCCCCCCAACAATCCCCATCCACTGGAAAGAGATCACAAATACAGTGCTGTCACTCCCTGTCTGCCCTGTTTACTTGATTTCCATCTATCTTTGGTCAAAGCAAGGATGTCAAATCAAGTCAGGCTGTGGGTGTCTTTCAAATATTACTATAGATTTTACTGTATTGGACATTTTTAAGGAGGGCTGCTTCCTTTCCTATTTGATAGATAGATAGATAGATAGATAGATAGATAGATAGATTAAATGTACAGTATGTACACCATGCGTTTTACACTTACCACAGACATATAGTACTTGGGACATTGCAAACACAGGTGATAACTCTAATAAAAGATGACAGAAGACATAAGAAAACAAATTACATTGTGACAGTTTCTTCAGATGCTGTCACCCAAGGTTCAAATGGCAAGCACTGTGTTCTATTATTTATTGAGTTTGTTGATGAAATGTCATCTTTGATGATGCGATGTTCACAGGGAAGGCTGACGTCTAAGAAGTTTAACTGACACGCGTCGCCGTAGCCTTGCCAAAAACACGTACTCTTCTTTAAATATTGAAGGCCTACATAAGGAGGAACATGGAGTCCTTTGTGCTGCCTGTCATTATTATACATGTCGGCTGGTGTAAATTAATTGGCTGGATAGCACTTTTTTTTTTGAACGCTGATTAAAGGAAATGTGATAGCTACCTTCAGAAATGGCTCCTGTGTAGATTTTGCCAACATGGTTTTCCAAATAATCACAAGTGTAAAACCAGGAACACATTGACAATAAACAGATCACTGCTCTCCTTATGTGCACTGCTTTGTATTGCACTGGTTTAATGCAGTGTACATTATTTGTAAATCTTCACAATTTGCATCTTTTTGTCAGTGGTAAATTATGAGCAATGAATATTCCATTTCAGCAAATTTGTGTACTGGCATTAGGTAACGCCATCATTTTTTGAAACTTGTAGTAAATGTAACAAAAGTAGGCAGCAACAGAGAGCAAAAGGTAACTGACGGGATACACAGCACTATAAACATTCCACAATTTACAGAGCATGATATTGTATTTTATGTTATTCATAGGAATTTGCCTTCAGGCAACTTCACAAGCTTAAAGTCTTGCACAATATGCCTGGCCTCCTCAAAGGGCATATTAGTGTTTGCTGTTGCATATTAATTTAGCATCCAGAATGACTGACTGGATACAACCCACCATGCTCCTTTATGCCTTCTCCTCTCGCCCTGGAGGGGTAATATTGCAGGATTATGAGTCCTGTGTGTTAAATTTATACATCCCCCTCTTTCTACTCCTTTTTATCTCAAGCAATTATGTCTTTCAACCCATCAATCTGTCATTCAGCATCTACTTATACCCGCCACGCTATTTTGCCGGGAGACTCGTCTGTTCATTCACTGCTAAACACTTGACTTTTTGATCAATCCTCATTTACTTTTACTTCACATGATGAACTGTGGTTTGGAGAATGAAGAGAGAATTGTGATAAGTAAGTGGTTAAACACAAATCACATGAAGTACACACTTCAACTGACACTGGTGAAACACATTTCCGTTGTTGCTATTAGCCAAAAGCTACATTGAGCGTTTAGATCATACTCAACAGTGTCATTGAAAAGTTATTTTTTTGCCATATTGACGTGTCTCCATATGGCTGCACAGGTGTGAGGGGAGAATATGTGAGGAATCTATCACTACTGTACCTCAGCAGCGCTAGTTATTTTTGTTTGTCCCATCCTCTTAGAACATGGGTTGCTCAGGGAGCGCACCGAGCTGAAAATGTGCGAGCGGAGGATCAATGGAAGAACGCAGAAAATGTGCATGTGCGTAAAAGAAGACAAACCGCAAACAAAAACACACACACACACACACACACACACACACACATGCAAACATTATAAATACACAGCATAAGCCCAGGTGGATTTGGTGCAAGCTGTTTTCACTGGCAGCAGCCTCCCCCTCCTCAGCCCCCCCCCCCCCCCCCCCCCCCCCCCCCCCCCCCCCCCCCCCCCCC
>NC_060154.1:28968726-28970132 GCF_021292245.1 Micropterus dolomieu
CCCTTTTTCCCCGCCCCCCCCCCCCCCCCCCCCCCCCCCCCCCCCCCCCCCCCCCCCCCCATCCCCATCCCAGCCCTGTTCAGCAAAGCTGTCACAGCGGCAGCACTCATAATGAAGGGTAAAATATTTTATTCAGATTTATTAATTTGAAAATGAAGCATGCCTGTCGACAGAGGGACAGTTCTTCTCAATCTGTCAACGCGAAGCCACTCGGCGCTGACACCAGGATTCATTTGTCTTGTCGGCTCTGACAGTCGGATTCTCCCAGTGCTCTACGGAGAGGGATCGCCCAGGGATTTTTTGAGCTGGATAAAACACATTCCGACAAGGAACAGCCTCTTTATTAATGCAAATTAGGCCGGAAAAATTCCAGCAACAGCTACTTGGCTCCAGAGCCCTGGCTCTATTCTCTGTTATTTTTTGGGGGTGGGGGGGGTTGTTAATAAAAGCAGCCTCGGAGTGTTTGTGAGAATAGGGCCTGCAGGAGGACCTGTCACACCGCAGCTGTGACACTCTCCACACACATGGGACCTAGACCAAATTTTGGAGCCTTTCCTGCACTTTTTGGTATCCTCTCCAGGTATAAGACTTTGCAACAATGAGTATTCTTACCTTCAAACTCTTTTTAAATAAACATTTCAGAACTAGAAGATTAAAAAATATGGGTTAAAGACTAACCCTATTCACTCACAGCACACACTCAAGTTTTGATTAGGGTTAAGTTTTTGAATTGCTTATATTAAATGAGCCCACATTAGTCAAACTATCTGCCCTCCATCTTCGATTCTTGTTTGTATTCTGATCTTTTTTTCCTCTCTGTTGTGTCTCCGTGTGTCTATTTAGACCAGAGGCCAGGAGACTCACGAACTGTGGCTGACTTGTGCTTGCCTGGATGAGTGCAGGCGAGTTGTTGTTTTATTTCGCCGAGAGTCCTTTGACATTTATCTCTCTTCACCTGCTCCGTGATGGTGATTCCAAGTGACAGGGTCTCCTCTCTCTCTATTCCTCCTCTGTCTTTCTGTCTGTCCTTTCTCCCCCTTCTTCCATCTCTCCTTCTCTTTTTCCATCCCCCTCTAAGCTTGTCTTGTCTTTCTCCTCCAAACCTCGCTGCAGCTCCGGATATGTGCATCCTAACCCTGGCTGCTATTGGCACTGCACAAAGTAAATTGAACTTGGTGTGCTGTGGGACCCTTAAAAAGGAAGCGCTGTCAGTCAGAGACATTTGATGGGAGACAGCACAAGATGAGACATCGAGGATGAAGACGTGCATGATGGGATTGCCTCCTTATAATGTTTAAAATGGTACGGCTTCTCCAATCTTTAAATTACTTAAATGGATGAGATAGGGAAGGAGAGCATGCTGCCACTGTAGCTCTACTGTAGCACAGATTAGTTAATTGCTTATC
>NC_060154.1:28970232-29026737 GCF_021292245.1 Micropterus dolomieu
ACCTCTAGCATCAACAAGGCATTTTCGCCCACAGGGCCGCCGCATACTGGATGTTTTTCCCTTTTCACGCCATTCTTTGTAAACCCTAGAAATGGTTGTGCGTGAAAATCCCAGTAACTGAGCAGATTGTGAAATACTCAGACCGGCCCGTCTGGCACCAACAACCATGCCACGCTCAAAATTGCTTAAATCACCTTTCTTTCCCATTCTGACATTCAGTTTGGAGTTCAGGTGATTGTCTTGACCAGGACCACACCACTAAATGCATTGAAGCAATTGCCATGTGATTGGTTGATTAGATAATTGCATTAATGAGAAATTGAACAGGTGTTCCTAATAATCCTTTAGGTGAGTGTATACAGCTGCTGGTCATATAATTAGAATATCATCAAAAAGTTGATTTATTTCAGTAATTCCATTCAAAAAGTGAAACTTGTATAATGTATACATTCATTCCACACAGACTGATCTATTTCAAGTGTTCATTCCTTTTAATTTTGATGATTATAACTGACAACTAATGAAAACTCCAAAATCAGTATCTCAGAAAATTAGAATATTGTGAAAAGGTTCAATATTGAAGACAGTGGCAGTGCCACAGACTGAGACTCCATGCCACGCCGCGTTGCTGCAGTAATTCAGGCAAAAGGAGCCCCAACTAAGTATTGAGTGCTGTACATGCTCATACTTTTTTAATTTGTACTTAACTACAGTAATTGAGTAAATATAGGCCTACTTTATTACTGTCTACCACTGGGAATAGTGAACAGACAGGAAGAAAGTGCCTTTTTCCACAGATTGTTGCTGAAGGACCCAAGACACTTGTTGCCGCATCTCACACTGACACATCAGCGGACTGAACGGAGATGATGTGCACACAGTTTCGTCTGTGTTGGCTGGATCACTTTTATTGTTAGGACTAAACCGAAAATTATCCCAAACTTGGCTAGAGGCATTTTTCTTGTTTACTAGTCCTGTAAAGTTGTCCCCACTGCCACAGGCGCTTACAAGTGGCCTCTTTTTGTGTGCTTAGGGAGTGTGTGATTGAGCAAAAGTGAGTGAGCTGCAGGTGAATGCAGTGGAGCAGAGGAAAAAGGTGAGCAGTGAAGTTTAACAGCAAATATATAGCGAAGATTACAGTTTATCAGTGAAAGGTTGTAGCTAAAGCTCCTGTGTGTGTGGGTTGTTTACCAACAGGTGGAAAAATGAAGGGGTTATCAAAATTTAGATAATGTTACGCAGTTTTACACAGCGTTGCCTTGCCTTCGTTAAGGCCATACCCTAAAATATATCACCTCAATATAACATCTCCATATCAGTTTAATAGAAAGAGGAGTGTCTGTATTTTTGACGGTATTGAAAGTCATACCGTCTAAATACCCAGGCAAACTGTTAGATAAACAGCCCAATGATACCTTAATGTCTGTACGCAAAATATTAAGGTAGGCCTAAAGCCAACAGTTGGTTTGCTTAGCTTACAGGGAAGTGTAAAAATGACACATTTTACTCTTTGACAATTTTTTGTTTTTGTATGGATTAAGCAAACAAAATATATAATATGTAAATGAATGTGCTTCAGAGTAGGGCTGAAACGATTCATCGATAAAATCGATTAATAAAATGCATCTTTACACCAATGCTCTGTTTAATCCATATAACTACACAGCACAGTGTTTCGCAGGGACATTTATTACTGTCGCACATTGCGCTTACGCTTTGAACACGGCGTGATTATAATGGCGCTGTTTGCAAAGTGGAGGAAGAGAGAGAAAATAGCGAGGGACAAAGAAGAAAGTGTTCAAAGTATGAGATTATTTCAAGCTAAAGAAAACAACTCTGTAATGTTACCGTCCGTCCACCGTAAAACTAAATTTATGTCACCTCGGCAACAGCACGACGGCATCTGATCAGAAAACAGCCGGTGTTCTGCCAGCGGACCACAGACGAGGTAACAGTAACAGCAACTTTAGCGTTTAACTGAAATCGTGATTGATTGTTGAGTTGAAGGCTAGCCAAAGAGGCCTTTAGTCTTCCTGCTTCCAGTCTTTATCTTAAGCTAAGTACTCCTAGATCCACACTTAATGTCAGGGATTTTGTGGCTCGAACCAAAATGCAGACAAGAACTCAGTTCAGAAGGATATTTACTTGGTTTATTGAACACAAGATAAGGTGGATTGGCTTGATGCAGGGGGTTGGGTTCCTCTGTTGTGGCGGGGCAGGTGAGAGCTAAGCCAGGCAGGGCGGGTAACAGGGCTGACTGGGAAGAGCGTCTGCGGTGGGGAGATCTCCAGTCAGGCGTTCTCCGAGACAGTGACTCCAGGACAGAGCAGGGTCTCCAAGGGACACTAAAACAGGGCACAGGGAAAACAGGTTCAAAGCTGATACAAAGTATAGGAGGCAGGTTAGGCGAGTCGTAGCGTTACCTACAACAAGACTTAATAATCCGGCGGGGAACTGAGGAGATGGCGGGGTATATAAACCAGTCCAGATGATAACAGGAGACAGGTGTGTAAAGTGCCGATGGCCTACAGCTGGAGGAACACGCCCAGCTCCCAGAGACACGGCCCACGACTCCGCCCTGAAGGAGAGGGGTGGAAAGGCGAGGGAGAGGGAGAAAGGGGACCACCACACGTTGACAGACAAAACTAAAACCCACCAAGCATCTCTCACAAACAAAAAATAACTCAAACACATCCACACAACACACCAGCTGTCACCTCCCTGCTTGTGGCAGTGTGACACTTAATGCACATGACAGTGGTATCGATCTTCTCATATTGCTCTCCACAAGAACATGAGTAGGCACGTGTCCTCTAACTATTCCTTTAAGCAGTGTAAACCAGTTAAAGCAAACCCAACTTTGCCAACACAGAGTAGGCTACTTATCTACTTGATGGACATTATAATTCTAGCTTAAACCAGCGAGAGAGATACATTAATAGACACGCAGATAAAGATGGACAGAGGTGGAGAGAAGAGAGTGATGTAGGGAGGAACATTGCTAGATTTCAGATGAGTGGGGAGTAGAGGGGGGTTGTTGGTGGGTTTTTAAATGCACTCTCGACCTTTCAAATTAAGCATTATGGAGCACTTACCCATGCCAAACAACACTGTAATAACATTTTCCAGGCAGCTCTGGGTGACCTGCAGGGATGTACCCATTGCCTTGTTGTGTATGCGTGTGAACTTCAGCACAAGGTGTAACAAACATT
Source organism: Micropterus dolomieu (assembly GCF_021292245.1). NCBI lineage: Eukaryota > Metazoa > Chordata > Actinopteri > Centrarchiformes > Centrarchidae > Micropterus > Micropterus dolomieu. The sequence continues at coordinate 28,973,445 of NC_060154.1, forward strand.
CATGCATTATACAATACGTCTATTTTGGCCCATAGTGCTTGCCTGCAACATTTTGCCATAAAACACATTATAAAGGCATTTTTATCATCCTTATCTTGAAAACAACGTGTTTATATATGTATTATCTAAGTGCAACGTACAATTATGCATCTACAAAAAATGTACCTGCACATTAAGGCACATATTTCATTGCTCATCTCATTATATTGCTTATCAAACAACTCACAACTATCTATACTTTCTCACCATTCTCTTCTGCCTGCTCTGTGCTGCCAGTCCAAAATAACAATGGCACATTTTAATTAAGGACAAAGGGTAACCTGAGTCCTTGGTTAATGAATCATGACACAGTGGATCCTCTTTATTTTACAAATGTTGAATAATGAGCTTCAGGTCATGTTTGCGCTGCCACTGAATATCTCGTGTTTTCGGGGTTGCAGCTGTCATCTCGCCTGCAGTACTGAATCCCTCAAAGAGAGAAATCCCATCCTACACCACTGTGCAAATGAACCTAGGTATATGGAAGCCGACATGGAAAACGTTATACGTAGACTGAAAGCCCAAGTGTAGAGACACTTCAGGGTGAAATGCAATCCCAAAAAAATCCATGAGTGACCACAGATGTTCCTCCGTGACGTCTCACACAGTCCAGGTATCATTCTCTCTCTAACTTTGCCAGAGGCATAGGACTTTTCTGGCAGCAGAGGATCAGATAAGCTCCTCTGTTTTCTGTCCTGCTCCCTATGAGCACTATAACAAACCTCTATAGGCCAATTAAAGCAGCTATCGTGGCTGGGATTGAATCACTGAGCTTTAAAAAGAAAAAGCACGTACCAATGTCAGTGTTGTATAACTGCAATACCAGATGTATATGAAAAGTGATGTAACATAAACTTTTTTGTTTTGGTTCATTGAAACTGTGACTACTAAGGTCTTTTGCTATTGATGATAATGGGGAGTTTGCAATTTTCTTTTTAGAAAAGTCGTCAAAACACTGCAATCGTTGCAGCTGTCGTAGTCTAAAAAGCTGTGGATCAGTGAAGTCAGCAGAAAGAAATTCCCCAACACAAGGAGGCTTTCATTATATTTACTCAACAGCTTTTGCCTCAGCTTACTGTTTTATCGTAAAAATATTTTTATATGACTTTTACTTTGCTCTTCATGAAATAGGTAGTACTGGAAGCTTAGCAGAGTAGTGACTGCTTGCAGATAATTCAGTAGCTGCAGTTGTTTATGGCTAGTTTCATATGGACACAATGAGGAAATTATATTGGCTCTATTGGTTCCAGAGCCAATTATACCCATGTAGCTGGGATTAAAAATGGTCACATGATCTCCACTAGGGTGAGAACAGGTGAAATCCGAGACAGGGAAGTTGGGGGTGGGCGTGGCCTCCAATACATTACATTAAGTGTCAGTGAACAGTAAAACCATAACACGTGAAAGTCCAACACTAAGTCCTGCATCTACACTTCCCCCGTACTTGCAACTGTAATTTCCACCATCGTTATCACTAGAAAACTAAAAGGGTAAAAGAGCACGTGTGTTACTTTGTGGCTATAACAGGGGTGGACTGGTAATCTGGCATACAGGGCAAATGTCTGATGGGCCTACGCACCTTTGGGGCCGGTGTAACATAAATTATTTATTTATATGTTTGTTAAAGAGCACGTACAGCGGCCCATTGGGTCATTTTCTATGCTGACACTGGGCTGGTCCAATCACATTTCTTACTGGCCCCCACTCCGCCCCCCTGTGGCCTCTTGTGTTTCTTGTGTTGTGGGCCAAAAATAAGTCTTCAGACGGAGACCGCCACATGCGCAAAAATAACGCTTGCTAATAATGTGTAATAATAATGCTTGCTACCGCGGCTGCAGTAGCTTCAACATCAGCTGTAGTACCCGACATAGTGCAAGCACAGGCACCTGAAGGAGTAAAGGAGATGCCACTGCCAAGCAGAGGAGGAGGCGTTTGTTTTCGGAGCAGTGACAGGGCTGAGGGAGAGAGTTAGCAGGAGGAGAGTGGAGGTGAAGTGGTAAGCATGGAGTAGCTCAACCTGTAGGGACCTGTTTGAACCTATTTGAAATGGCAGATGTCCCCATCAAGTTTTGAAAGCATTTATTAAAAATGTTCTAAAAAAATTAAGAAATGTTAATTAACAAATGAATGCTATAAGAAAGGTTTATTTGCACAATATGAAAACCTGCAATGCAATGTAAATATTTGTCCAAAAAAGTAACTTAAGCCAAAAAAATAACAAGCTATAAATTATAAATTGTTGCAGAAAATGGAGAGTTGTGAGTATTGCTGTCTGGAGCTGTGTGCTGACTCTGGGACCATCTCCTCTGGGACCTCGTCCTCTTTGCATGTTAGCTTCATGTTAGCTTTGCAGCAGCAACTGTAGAGGCAGTTTGCTAACCCATATCTTAGCTAATGTTAGTTACATTACTTGCTGGTCGCTCTTGTCAAGATCTTGGTAAGATCAAAATTTGATCTTAGAACAAGTGGTAGGTATGCAAGTATAAATAAATGCTACAGGTATTCATACACTGTTTGCATGCACAATTTAAGATCAAATCTGTGCATATGCATGATTCATGCATGAGGCCCAGGGGTTGGATCAGTTTTTTAATGGTTGATATTTAATTTCTGAATCATAACTATTCTGTCATTACTCTTTTTTTAAAATAATCTCACTGAAAACTGACACTGCTCCTGGTCTAATCCCAACAGTTTGCTGCTGCTGCAAACCAGAATGACATTAGGCTTTTAGAGATAATGAGGTTTCTCTGCTCTCCTTCATCATCAGAGGTGTAATTAGACAGGTAATGCAGAGGAGAGGAGCTCCGGGCCCATCCTTCTTAATCAAAAAAGTCATAACAATGCAAATACTGACCCTTTGTTGACTCAGATGCCTAAATGACTGATATTATTTAAACTTTTAAAGTCGTAGAGAGACACCAGAGGCCAGCAGAGCCAGAGAATTCAGATGATGATACGCACTTCTTAATTCACAGAGGAGGAAAGTTATGAGTGGCCGCGGATGAATAAAATGGGTAATAAAGGTGGGAATGAGCGAGTGATGAAGCTTTTGGCCTCCATCTCCTCCCACCCACTGCTGCCCACCTCCTTCACAGCCCATCCACCCACTCCTCCCCCTCTCATAAAATGGCACTGACTTTCTGCCTTTTCCTGTCTAGTCCAGTGTCTCTTCTTCTCGTCGTCTTGCTCTTCCATTTTCCCTCCCCCCCGTCTCTCCTTCTACCCTCATCTCTTTCTACCTCTCTGCTCCTCCCTCCCCCCACCTGCGTCTGTCAGTCTCACTCTTTCTCCCTCTTATCAGACAGGCAGCGAAGCATGGGGAAGCTGTATGCAGTGAAGACAACAGCAGGGGAGCACAGGGCCGTGAAATGCAGGGAACTGAGACTTAAGAGTCTACAGAGCTGAGGCTGAGTTACTGACTTAAGGGCTTTAGACTGTAACAAAAGACAATATTTAGACTTAAGATCTAAGAATGGACATTACAAGCTGAGCACGAGCTGAGAGTGCCACAGGAGAAATGGTAAAGCTCCTTGTTTCCAAGTTGAGGTTAAAACTCTATTTCAAAAAGCCATTGTTGCACAGTAAAGTCAATGTGTATGAATAAATAAAGTCATGCTCAGTTGGAAGAAATCCACGTCATCATGGTTGTGATATTGTAGAAAATTGCAGTTGGGGGGGGTTCAGAGTCACAGCACTTTGCATAATTTAACAACAACATGTTCATGTGCAAGAAGACATTAAAAAGACATTAATTAAACTTTTTCAGTGCAAATGAACAATCAACACAGTTCATACAGTGTGGCAATTTGGGGTTATACATCTGGAGGACAGACTGCATACACACAAAAATTGATCTAATAAAAAGGGTCGATAAGGTACCTCAGGGCTCTATTTAAACCTAAGAACCTCTAAAGTCCATGGTAGAACTAGTTTACCGGTCACGGGTTTGGGTTGGTGGGGTGTGATTTGTATTTGTTTCCTGTGTTCATTCCCTGCCCTTGTGTTTGCTCTTCTCTGTAGTGGGTGTATGTGTTACCCTGCTGGCTGAACGTAACATTATTGTTACTATAGACCATTCTGGTTTCTGATAAAGGAAATGATAGCCTAAATAAAGATCGTCATCACCAATATTTCTGTTCTGGACAACCAGATCAATCAACAATAGCAGTATCACATGAGCCTTTCTTTGTCCAAAATGTATTTGTTCTATTAAAATGTTGAGGGAAATTGTATTGAATTCATTATAATTTATTTTTATAAATTTATTGTAATTATATTTAAAATTTTATTTTAGATACACACACACACACACACACACACACACACACACACACACACAATCATCCTTAAAAATGAAGTCACTACAACTCTGCTGTTTTAGACTGCAAAGATAAAAGATAAAAGTTGAAGAAGGGAAAAAGCAACTTTAAAAGAAAGCATTGATGGATATTATGGATAAGGACAAACCATATTGCGATGATGTGAGTAGCTGTGCTGGCATTTCAACTTGTAATAGCAAGTACTGTAATTGCAGTTGGAGCACTTCTAACACTTGAATAGGAATGAAACTCTCCTGGTTGATTCATCAGTACAAACGATGAATAACTGTACTAGAAAATATCAGATTCAAAACGTACAAGTTTAAAATCTATTAATACTATTCAGTATTAATACCGAAGCAGAAGCATTTAGGAACACATAGAAAGGCTATGTGCCTAAATGCTAAATGGATCTTACAAAGATAGAGTGTAACAGGGTGTATGGCAGTCAATAATGACAACAATATTTTGAAAAATTATACACCACAATGCTAATGCAGCAACTCATAAAGAGAGCAAAGTTGTTTCAACATGAGCAGCGGGGCGCCAGTAATACTTTTGTCCACCTGTGGGTTATTTTTTTCCATCTACTGATTGGCTTGATCCTCATATTTTATTAAACAGCTTTGGCTTAGCTAAATTGTACCGTTATTATGTTAAACTATAAGCTTAACATGGTGTTACCGTGGCAACAGTCAACAGTGAGCAAATGAGAGAATGATGTCGTTTCAACACAATACTGATACCCTACAGCCATGACGCAGTGAGGAGATAGGAGATATTTGTGTGTGTGCGTGCGTGTGCGTGTGTGTGCACGCGTGTGTGTGTGCACGCGTGTGTGTGTGTGGGCTGAATAGAAGAGAAATTAAAGAGCAAATCGGGAGAAGAGATGGGGGTATATAGAGCAAAAAAGGAAGGATGAGGTTGAGAAAGCAGAAAGATAATGCTCCCTGTGGGGGGAAAGAGGAGGGGCGAGGAGCTCTGAGAAAATCTGAGAGAGGACCTGGAGAGAGACGAGTATTAGATAGTCGATGAAAAATCTGCCTGCAGGTATTCATCATACAGTATCTGCAGGTATATCATTTCCCAAGCGACAGAGGGATACTGATTTTTTCAGGACATTTGTTTTTACCACATAAGCTACCTGTGGCAGTTTTAAAGTACTTTACAATTCACATTGGAGCTGAAAAAAAGCTTGCAAACTTTTATCCCCTTTTGAGCTGGGGCAAGCTGATGCTGCGTTCCAGGCAACTCAGAACTGGGAAATTTCCGATCTCTCCAACAACGTACCATGAAACGCCACGGGAGTCGAATTTCCTACTTATGAACTCGGAGAAAAAAATTCTACCCCGACTTCATGAGTAGCAGCTGAATGACGTCACACAACCATGGCAGCTGCCATGGAAGCACACATTGTAAATGGTAAACTATAAACTAAAGAGCAAAGTATTAAATTAAAATAATACATACTAGTATCAAATAGTAAAACTTGTTCTGCATGTAAATTGATGTAGAAATATTTTGTCAGTGTTATTTGGTAGCTGGTTACAGTAAACAATCTCTGAAAGTCATCATCTCTAATGTTAAAAAAGCCCAGAAATGTGAAAACATTTGAAAATACAACTTTTGCTGACTTTTGAGGATTACCAACTGATGTAGCCAGAAGGATACACAGTTAACGAATTACATATATTTATCACTTGTTTTTAGTAAAACTGCCATCCTTTTAATTAACACCAAGTGCACTGCAAAGAGTTCAACTGTGTGCACACTTGACAAAGAGGTCAGAATTCGGATATATCAACTTGGAAATTTTCCAGTTCCGACTGGTCAGGAACGCGGCATGAGTACCTGTATGGTATGGCATGGTTCAACCTGTGTCTTATTCTCATAATTGTGGCCATTGTGTGCCACTATGGGTCATGGTAACTTTGCACTCACACCTCCTCCATTGTAAAGGTAACACACTCGGAAAGTCTAGGTCCCGTCTGTGTTACTGCAACAAGTTTGTGGCTCTGATCAACACTGCCATGTTTTGCATCCACACAATCAACTTGAAGATGAGACAGAGAAAATCAGCTGGACTATCCAACAGTGAGCCCCCCCCTACAGTAAGAAACATCGATCACAAAGCAATCAAACAAAGCACAACCCCTACTAAATTACAACGGGAACAAAAAATTGGTTCACCCGTAGGACCTGAGCAGGATGCAAGGTATAATTGATGATATTGAATGGGGTGAAGATGTCGAGAGTGACTTGGAAACTGTCTTGGCATCATCATCCCCAATGTCAATCTGTACCAACCCTCCCCCACCAATCCCTCACCCCTTGGCTGCACCCGCGGGTGAACAAGGCCTTCACACTCCTTTCCTATTATGGCATCGTTTTGTTTCTGTTTTGTCTTGTCCTTTGTTTTAAAAAAGGGGAAAAAAATAAAGTAAAAACAAACACCCAAAGCAAGTCTTTCAAGACAATTTCATTGTATAAGTTAATCTCTTCTGAAGGAGAATAAATATGCTCTGTGGGGGAAAAAACAGTGGTTGTGTATCATGTACACAACTAGCTTGGTTAGCCGTTGTCTATGTGTCTACGTGTGTGTGTGTGTGTGTGTGTGTGTGTGTGTGTGTGTGTGTGTGTGTGTGTGTTTTTGTTGAGTTCAGGTTAAAGGGTGAAATACCTCTTGACTGTAGAGTTGGGTCCTATTGTTGAAGAGAGTGGCAGCACCAGTTCCCATTGGATCCTCAATTCCCTGTTCCATCACTGAGATCATGGCTTGGTTCACTCCCTGTTAATGTCTACATGGACTGTCATCAAATCCACTGAAAAGAAAGCACAAGCTGAATAAAAAAAACTGATTCCCCCTGATCCAACAACAAAAGCCCAACCACCCTGAAACAAAGAACCAAACCAAACATGGGGAAGAGGCCATAAGGCAGACTGGATAAGCATCAAGCCAACTGTCCAGAAAGTTTGTCATGATGTTATGACAAACTGACAAAAACATTTGCCATAAGTTCTGGCATTTTTCACAACAATTTATTGTTTGAATGGAAAACCTGCTTGCACGAGCAGCTGGTTGGTGCATCATTAACTGTCTATCCACCACCCCCTTCTCCTGCTATATCCACACGGTCATGTAGGAAATATTAGTATACACATGCCAGTGGTGGAGGTGAAACATTTATGTACCTTATCTTAGTCTTGAGGAAGAATTTGTCATTGATGCCATGAAATTATGTTTCATGGCATCAATGACAATTCGCTGCTATGCATATTATGCTAATTTTTAGGTTCATAATTTTATTTAGGGGGTTGTACCAGAATAAGTTTACATGGCTTAATTTTCGCTGAAGACAGAGGTTGTGGACCCAAACGCAGACACGGAGATGGTACTGGTGAGTTTTGTTGTTCATTGCACAAACGGTGAAAGTTACAGGTGGTGAGGAGTGAGCACTCCAAAAAACCACAAAACATCCAACACTCAGAAGAGGTGATGACCCCAACGGTATAAATCCACACAAGAAACACTGAAAACACCAGAAACACGCACAAAATTAACACACCAAAATACACAATGAACAGGCCACAACTGAGAGACAGACAACCACTTAAATACACAGGTGAGGGAGAAAATAATTACACACAGGTGAGAGCACTAAGACAATCAAGGACAAGCACAGAATGTAAAACATGTCAAGAGACACTATGGCAGACTAACTACAAACCAAAACAGGAAGTAAAGCTAACTAAAACATACAAGGAACAATGTCACAAAAAGAAACATAACACAGACAGCATAAGTGACTTGCTGACAAAAAACAACAAAAGCAAAGAACACAGAAACAGTAAAATCAGACTAGAAATGATGATGAACTCAAAACAAGGACACCTGACATATAAACAAATGACCAAAGTAACACATACACCCACTACAGAGAAGAGCAAACACAAGGGCAGGGAATGAACACTGAAAACAAATACAAATCACACCCCACCAACCCAAACCCGTGTCAGGTAACTCCCTTAAGGGTGCACTTGAGGCTTTCTCACATTGTAAACCTATTACATGCGCAAAAAAGACATATGACACAATAAAGGAAAGGGGAAAAGTCCTCTTTAAACTGAGTATTTGTGAAATGCCATGTACTGAAACACAACTTGGGAATCACTGCATTAAAAAAACAGTATTTAAAGAGGTGGTATTATGCTCATTTTCAGGTTCAAAATCTTAATTAGGGGTTGTACCAGAACAGGTTTACATGGTTTAATTTTCAAAAAACACCATATTTTTCTCATACTGCACATTGCTGCAGCTCCTTTTCACCCTATGTGTTGTACGCTCCGCTCTTGAGCTACAGAGTGATGCATCTTACTTGTACAAAATCTTTGTTGGGAGTTGCAGGTAATCAGAAGCAGAGAAGAAACAAGGTAGTGTGATGCAAATCAAAGCCGCTTCAGAGTGCACCCGTAACCTAGCAGATGGTATAAGTTACTCACAAGTCCACAACCACACAACATCATTGTTCCACATCAACTATAAACCACTACAAAAATCACCATATTTCAACTCAGTTTTAAATAAAAATTGTCCAAGCAATTTGAACGTTTGCTCAGTAGCTTTCACATTGGGTGTAACATTAGCATTATAGTTATAACTTTAGCTGTGTTAGCCAACGTTTACAACTCCACACTTGAACAGTCTGTGAAGTTACGTTGTCGAGTTTATTTTAAATATAATTTACAACCAATAAAGCATACTTACAGGTTGTGATTGTGAATTTCCAGGCCCAAACAGAGTCGGAGTTGCATCGTCTTTTAGGACTAAACGTTGAACTGTTGCCGGTGTTCTGACAATCTATGCTGGCTTGTCGAAAAATGCTACCATAGCGCAAATCGATAGACTCGACTCTACTCGGCCCTGCTCCGTTTTCCATTGCAGATAGTACCCAGAGATAGTACGTCTTTTTTAGGTTAAAACATTTCAACATTCCTCAGATGTAAAGACCGATAAGCGGTATGAAATCCTTCCAGCTGTGTTTTCCTCTGCCGTTGTTGCTGCAGCGGTCTGTGTGACGGCGGGAGCAGAGGGCTCTGTGAGCGGGCGGCTGGCCGGCCTCACACGCTCCTCCCACGAGTTGGCACAGGCTTCCCCCGCAGCCACTTGCGGAGCTCCTCAACTCCGAAAATATTCATGCACATTTTTGTTCCGCTATCACTTCTCGTGAAACAGTCAATATTCGAAATTTACACAGTTGATTTCTCACCTCAAAACTTCTCAGAAGTGGATTTAGTGTTGAAATTCCATACGAAAACTGTAAAATATAAAACTTTCTGTTGCTGGCCTCTGTCTGGTGCAGCAATGATGATGCAGTGAATAGTGAATATTCTCTGACGTGTTTTCACGCTTGGAATCTCACGGAGGTGAGGTGATACGAAATAAAGTACCTGGAAGCAGGTACAGGTACAACATTTCTGCAATGGAAAACCAAACAAAGGCGATTTGAGCCAAGTTGAGCTGGTACTGTGCAGTGGAAAAGGGGCTTAAATAAAATCAAAGAGCCTCCGCTCAGACTAGCTTGGTTTGAGGGCGTGCCTGAGCCCGCTAGCCGCTTGGCAAGCTTGCTGATGCGTTTTCATTTTGACGTCACAAGTAAAGGAAGTGAAGGGCTGGACTACAAACGAGCTGTTTTCAAGCAGTTCAGAGCAGTGCTTTCTGTGGGAGATGGAACTCCCTTTGGGCTGGACTTTGGGCTTTTTCACTTTGCAAACTGTTAACATGCACAAAAAAGAGATATAACTCGATAAAGGAGAGGGAAAAAAACAAAAAGCATAATACCACCTCTTTAAGATCTAAAACAAAGGTGGGTATGAATTGTTGTAATAATTACTGAGTGAGGTTGTTGGTGTGGAGATGGAGAAAGTGATCTAAAGTGGATTAAGGCTGATACATTTGTGACTTTGACTTTGTCTTCTTGGCCATGATTCTTTACTGATATATTATGTTCAACGGGTAAACTCACAGGGGTGTATTATTTGTCCTTTGTCCTTAGTGTTTTTGCTGTAGTTATTATGTCAAAATTGCCATAGAGGTCATAAATATACTGACTAAGACCTGTAACCTTCAGTGTCCACACCACAACACCGCCCCTCACAGACAATAAACAAAGCCTGAAGTATGTTGTGGCTCCTGTCTTTTACTCTGTTAAGTTTTTCCTGTTCTAAAATCATCGGTGTGAAACAGAGAGACCTTAATGTCTTCTGTAATCAACAAAAAGTCTGGAAGGCAGCAAGTGTCCTAGCCTCTCTGGGACATGTTCTGGCAGGTGAATTCTCTCTCCGTTATGCACTACCTGTGTGCAAGACAAACCGCCTCTGCAAATCTTTTATCCCTTTGGTGATCAGACTTTTAAACTCCCTGTAGGGTCCTTTATGGGGTTTCAAGTGTGCACAGTTTGTATGTTGTGAATATTTTGTGTTTTGTGTTATGAAGGCTACTGTTGCAGACATGCTGCTCTTAACTAATTGCCCCTAGTAGGATTAATAAAGTTGATTGAATTGAATTGAAGTGAACTGAATTGAATAATTTGATATTTCTTCTGTTTGGCATTTTTCAACACAAGAAAGAACATCTGGTGAATAAAATGATACGAAATGTTTCATGAAAGTTTAAGATGGCAGTATAAAATGCAGGCTTGTTGATCCAGCAGGGCTTCATCTGAAATGCTGAGACACAATTTGGTAATATACTCATCATCTAGTTTTATTGACATTAATTAGCACAGCAAGGGTGCCACAAAGTGTGACCTTTTCAAAGTGGTTACTGCACACCAAGAGAACACATTTCAAGAGCTGCTTCCATAAAGAAAGATTAAAAGGCTAAAACCAAAACCAGTTTGGCTTATTATCTGTGTGCTTCAGCTGCTGCAGTCTTGTTGGCTTGTCTTTATCAGTGGTGCTTGTAATTGTGGAAGGGACTGAACATTACTAGATTGTACATTATGCATCGCATTTTAACTGTGGATTATAAAAGGCTGCCGGAGTGTGAAGTGAAGCGTGGTGTGGGTGCTATTACAAGTGACAGATTTATTAAGTCAGTTTGTAAAGGAAATCTATACTCCCATGTCTGTCTGCTTTTAAAGAGCACATGACCCTCAGCACAGCAGAGAAAAAGCAAACCAAATCTAAAGCTAATCCCTTCATCGCGCTCTTAAATCTGCAGCCAGGGACCACGTGACCAGATAGAGATTAGAGGAGGAGGAGGGGGACAAAGAAAAGAAGAAAAATGAGGAAGTGATTGAATAAGAAGACAAACCTGAGATGCAACAGGTGAAAATATACTGTAATGTCACAATGGAAATACTGGGCTCTGTAAAGGTTTTAAATCTCAAACTGAAGGTATATATAAATATGAAACTACATAATAGTTTGACATTTTGAGAAATAAGCTTATTCGCTTTCCGGAGGAGAGTTAGATGAGAAGATTGAGACTGCTCTAATATCTGTCAGTTAGCTTAGCTTAGCATAAAGACTGGAAACAGCCAGCCTGGCTCAACCAGAACTTCTAAAGTTCACTATTTAACACTTGTACTATGTTAAACTAATCTTAAATCCATACAAAAAACTGTGTTTTAAGGGGTTTAGTACTGAACTGTTTCTTTACCAGATACAATTTCCTGGAGTCTCCAGTTTTAGTTTTTTGTATGGATTAAACAAACAAGATAGGCTATGTGTAAAACATATTTGCCAAAATGTCTAGATTTAGCTCTAGCGTGTTAGTGTCTAATATGTTGCACATATCAAGCTGTACAATATGCATTTTTTCATAATAAAATATAATCAAATTCTATTGTGGCATTCTTTAGGCGCATGGAAAGACTGACAGTCGTCTTATCCACCACATTCTGAGTTATGAGATGAGCCGAGAATGTGCAGTCACTTGTCTCTGCATGTGTTTGTGACATGCTATGCCGGTCTACCATAGTTTAACATCAAAACCATACCTTCTCATGGAGCTGAGGAAGCAAGTGTGTCTCAAACAATCTCTCCATGCTCCCATTCGCTTTCAGTGTCATGCTGTCTGGTGTGATGAGGGTTCATGACAGGCTAACTGTAGAAGTCTATTATAGCATCTCAGAATAACCACTGAAGCCTGGAATGAATAGGCAAACCCGAAGTAGAAGCGTTGATTAATCTGTGATCCAGATCACAAGTCCAGTACAGAAATAAAAGAAGTTTATCGAAATACAATACAACAGCAATGCCAGCCAAATGTGATCAAAAAAGAGGAATTAGACACAGTGAGCTGAGACAATCAATATCATCACACTCAATCCCTAAATGCAGCTGGAGGTCTGATTCTCATCTGTGCTTCTCACAGCTCGGTGACCAATCAATATGTTTAAGACCCTCTGCCCTCAGCCCGGTGCGAATGAAAGAATATACTCAGAGCAAGACGGCTGCTCGTTTCCCACCTGAAAGTCATGAAATTAGCCCAGCTGGTAGGAGGCAGGGTGGAGTTGTCTTTCTCTTGACTGTCAATCTGTGTGTCAGCACCAAGCACTTCATGGAGTGTCTTGAGTTGGTGCTGAAACTATTAGTGACAGAAGTGATTTAGTTGATTGACACAGAGCAACATCAGCATTTATTTGGATTTGTAGATTCTTGTGTCCGTCAACCTCAAGAACATTATTAATTTTAGTCTTGTTTCTGTCCACCAACTCCTGAGGGAAACATCTGGCTCTATAGCTGCTAAATGTTCCACTAATTACATTATGATCACCAGCTAGCCGCTAACTTTGTCTGATGTTTGCTGGTGGGCAAGTAGCGTACAGTGGGTTCATCATTTTGACTGAAAACAGCTGATTGCTGATGCTGCTGGAAATCGGGTTGAAGAGAATGGAGATGTGTCAGTAAAGTTCATAAAATCAAAAAACAAAAAAACAAAAACCTGAAAGATGCTAAGCAGAAGTGCATTATAATTCTCTGTAGGTGTCTCGCTATGAGCAACCCTGCTCACATTAGACGTAGTCATTTGATCTATTGTTAATATAAAAATATTGATTAGTGCAGTGAATATTGAAGTCAGTTCAAAAGCACCAAATGACATTCATTTCACTGTTCCAGCTTCTAAAATATGAGCAATTGCTGCTTTTCTCAGTATTATTTAATTGTAAATTGATCTTTGGGTTTTGGACTGTTGGTTGGCCATAGCAAGCGCTCATGTCACCATGAGTTGCATTGTGATGTGTTTTTCCTGACATTTCATGATCTAAATGAGTATGCTGAATAAATCAATAAAATAAATTCATTACAAAACACACAGGTTATTTAAAAAAAGGTTACTGCCCTATTCTGAGCCAACGGGATGAGCAGCATCTCTGCTTGGTGTGCACTGACAACAGATATAGCACACGCATACCAATAAGACACCAGTACGCCAGTTCCTGCGTCTGATAAACTCACTCTCGCAAACTCTAAAATGATGAGATGAGCAATCCAAAACCATTTAAAGTTACACATTGATCAATCACTGCTGTTATAAAAATAGCTCAGTGGAAACTATTGTAAGGCCCAGCTATTCACCCCAAAACAATTAGAAAACATGCACGAATATTACATGTACAAATATTTTCTAATCAATAACAATAAACAGCAAACTCTGATTGAAATCGAACTGCTCTGTAATTTTGGAAACAAAGGTAGATCAATAAATGTGGTCGACCCTCATCTATAATGGGCTCTAGCTGCGACACTGAACACACTGAAACAGTGATTGTAACTGACTCCTACTTATTGAAACCACAATGAATATGGTGGAGATTTTTTCCACCCACTTTACAGCTACACACTGTGCAACCAGAAAAGACCTCATGCTTAAAAATGTCACTTCAGAAACCTATAGGTGCTATGATTTAGAAAATGTATTAACTGAACAGTACAGCCTTTTTTAATTACCAAAACATAACAATAGGAATGTGCAATTAACTAAGTCCGTGAAAAAACAAGAAATACTCAGTCCTCTTGAAAAAGATACATAAATACAGTATATGTACTTTTTTTCTCAGTAGACAGTGCAAGATGGGTTATACTTTAGTGTCTAAAGTGCTCATCCAACTTTGTCCACACATAACTGTAACCAAAAACATCCCACATACCACAGCTACTGTCTGCTCAGTGTAGTTGTTAACATCTAGCGTTACTAGCCAAAAGCCCACTGACTGATTAGCGGCAGGCAAGGGTCTCCTCTTGGCAGGGGTTACATCTCAAGCAATTGCAACAAGCAGATATGAGTTGCCCAACGTGATTATGTCTCACTAATGTTTCATCCCACATCATGATGGATGGTAGTATGGAACTTACCTGTAGCTCTGTTGATAACCAGCTAAGTTACAAATCGGTGAGCTTATGAGGGAAGAAGTTGATGAAAATTGACATATTGATGAAAGCAATTGGGATTAATTTGGCAGTATGTGCAGTTACTCCTAGTGGTAACATTATAATAAAAATAATTGTCATGCCAGACTATGTTTCCTCTAAATAAAACTCTTACCAGGTGAACGTTATGCTGCCTGCAACATTATCCAGCATGACTAGTTTGGCGGTTGGTCAATGATGTTCTGAGGAAGCATATCCTTGGAGGTTCACGCAGACCTCCACATGATAGCCAATTGTACCCTGACTGCTGTTAGGTATCGGTAAAACTCCTCAGAGCCATTGTAAGACCTTGTGCTGGTGCAGTGGGCCCTGGGTTCCTCCTGGTGCAGGACAATGCCTGGCCTCATTTGGCCAGAGTGTGTAAGCAGTTCCAGGATGACAAAGGAACTGATGCCAGTGACTGGCCCTCATGTTCCCCAGACCTGAATCCAACTGCAAACCTCTGGGACGTTATCTATTGGTGCATCCAATGCCGCCAAGTAGTGCCACAGACTGATCCAGGTCTGGGCGCAGATCCCCCAGAAAACCATGCATCCAGCCCTCAATCAGTTAGTGATTTTGGTTTACACTGACGTCTAACGAATTATGCAATGTACAAAGAAAGATGTTGAATTATTTCCTTCAACGAGATCAGATCTGTGATTTAAGTGTTCCTTTATTTTTTTGGAGTGTTGTATTTGAAAAGAATGTATGTACTCATAAACTTCTTTAATCTGCTTACCATGCTTTTTCCCTTCAGACACACATGCACACACCTGTCTCTCTCTGTTACTCTCTCCCTGTATGTGTCTGGGTGGGAATTTTTTTCTTATTGATCATCATCTGTGTATAAATAATAAAGGTCAAAGAATAAAGGATGGTGTGATAAAACATTTATTTTTAATGTCTAATGACGGATTGTAATGGTGTCTTCAGTGAATGTATTGTACAGCCATGAGGACAAAAATAGCATGAGAGCGCTTCTGCAAACACCTGCTGTAGGGAATATACGGTTAATGTGCATCATGAGAACAGAAATAGAATATGAATGTGCTTTCTGTATTCAACAGTTATAGGAAGAAGACACCATTATCTCCAGAGAAGGAAAAAGAATCAGAAAACCCCAGTAGGGAATAGATACCATTACATTTGTAAAAAGTCATAATAATGTCATGGGTGAACAGGATATGTTTAAAGAAGGTGGGCCCCACAATAAGGCCCAAAAACGGAGGAGCAAAAAGTTTTAAAAAGTGAATGTATTTCGGAGGGAGATCAGCTGCTCCCTGGGACCAGCTCACTTGTATTCTGTTTTGAATTTACAGTAGAACATGTCTTGCATGGAAGTCTATTTGACTCAAGTGTTTCACAGAAACAGAATTAGAAGTGTGCGAGAGGACCCGAAGACAGCAGTTTTATAAAGTCACCTAAAAAACTTGCATTCTGGATTTTTCCACCCGCAATTCCATTTTGACAGCAGCAGCTGGGTTGCATGTGGAGAAGGCTTGCTGTTAATGTCAGAGCCTATAAAAAAAATCGTGGCCAAAGTGGTACCGAATGACATCTTCTAAAACAAAACAAAAATAGAAATAAGAGAGACAAAACTCCTGTAGCATCACAATAATGTCATTTGATTCCAGGAATCTCACAGGATCTCGAATGATTGGGAAGAAATGTTGATTTATATCACATGTTGAAATGAAAGCAAACACAGTCCACTCAATTCGCTGGCTGTCACTGTGTTTGGTCTTTAGTTTATAGAGATATATTTAAAAGATTTTGGGGGGAGAAACAGAAAAGGGTATCATTTAACCCCGTCCCAAATTATTCCATAAATTATTGTATGCTCCTTATACAGACAATTTAATCCAGAAGGAACTCACATCTGTCAATGGACGTGTGGGTGTTTGCTAATGTATCCTTCTAATAACAACAAACAGGGAGGAGACTGGAGATACAGATGAGCCGGGAAATGGTTGCTGCCTGTCTCAGCTGGTTTGTCATGTTCATTCTTCATCATCACGTCACACTGGGTGAGTCCAACAAATGCAAACAGTTGTCATCCAAACACACTTTTTTTTCCTGTCCTCTTGAGTGCTTACCACAGTGCCTGCTTAGATTTTAACCAGAAGCAAAAACAATGTTTTGTATGGCCTGATGCGTGTTCATGTGTGTCTTTTCACATTGTTAAGACCTGGCTCAAAAGGCCACAACCAAAGGGAGACACACCATGGTAAATGTTTATTTAATGAAAATAAGCCAAATCAATAGTTACTTCAAATTAACATAATTAAAGTATGAGGTATGTAGTCTGTGGTTTCAGTACTGTCTGTGCAGGATGATGGGTGCATGAATGTATGTGTGAAGGTGTTGTAATATGCAAAAACAAGATAAATACCACAAAGCAATAGTCCAACCAAAGAAACCCAAACTAAAGGGGAAACCAGGGAGCCAGCCCACAGGGAGCTCTGACTTGGCCTCGACAGCAGCTACCTGCAGAATGAGAGAGCAAGGTTACAAATAGCCTACACTCAAGACACAGGGCCCAGGTGCTTTCAGTTAACACAGTAAGCTCTTGAGCTACAAGAGAGAGGGGGGGAGAGAGAGAGTGAGAGAGAGACCACACCCACTCATGACCCCACAGGGCATCACAACATAAATATATCATACTGACGTGTGTCAATTGCAGATGATGGAGGTAAAAGTTTTCTGAAGGACCTATTCACCATTGTTACCTCAATTAGAGTCTTTGTTGTGATAATCACACTCCTGACCTCATTTAGCTATAACACATAATCTCTTCTTGGCTCTCTTCAGCCTGGCCCTGACAGTACAAGCGCTCATCATTACTATGGTGTAAGCTGATAGCTCAACGTAGCTGGACAATAGAAAAAAATGATCTGCTTTGTGTCATAAATCAATGTACTTTTGCATCATAAAGCAGTAAATGAAATAAGGGTATTTGTTCATTTTTTCTTTTTGCTATTGTTTGAATTTTCTATAGCTTACAAGAGGCTTTGAGGATTAACATCCACAAATCCAAAAAAGAGCAGGACAGAGTCACAAACGTTTCTAAACCCTGATACAGTAGCATACTGGATGTAAATGTATTTGTCCCGTATAGGGCTTTTTCTAAATTAAACTGTAACCCCACATAATCATGTAGTAACTAATGATCTTACCTTTGGAAGTAATGTTAGGTTAGTACTATAGGTAGTAAGCTAGTTAGCCACCTAACACTTTTGCTCTTGTAAATGTAAACTGTATATTACAATATAATAAGGATTCAAATGAATAATGACGATTAATGAGATGATGACTTGTTGATATAAACATGCTTCATGTAGCACACATCACAATATGTCACAATAAGTCTCAGTTTCTGTAACAGATTCCTCTTGTGGTTAGTTTTCCCTGTTCCTAGTTCACACGGGGTGTGAACTCTGCAAACATCATTTACCTGCACTGCCACACCTAGCCACACAGAACAGCGAGAGCACACAGAGTAAGTCAACAGTTAATAACCCATTTCCGAGAAATGTATGTGGACAGTGTAGACGACTGTGGAATGGGAAAACAGGTTTGTGTTGGGCTTCACCCAAAGAATGAATATATTTATACAACAGCGAGAGATGCATGAAATTTTCTTTGACAGAAGGTACTGTTTCCTGCACCTGCAGATAGATGACAATAATAATTGACACTATTGTTGCTGTCTGGCATGGTAGATGAGACAAATCAGATACTGAAGTGTCTATGTAGAAACTTTATTAATATAGGCTACAGTGCTGTATGGAAAGAAAAAACTAATTGAACAACACAGGGATCACAAAAACCAGGAAATAAAACAAAGTAAACAGAGTAAAATGGCAAGAGTGAACATATAAAATATGCAAACTCTTTCCTTTAAAAGAAAATTTTACGAATGGATATAAAATACGCTAATAATGGTGCCTTTTTGATCACTATCAGCAGAGGCCGGGTCACCTTTACTCACAAGGAATAACCAGATCTAAGGAAACAAGTACATTGGGGGTCAATAAATCCTTGATATAATTTAGAACAAGGCCATTTAAGGCTTTAAAAGTGATCAGTAGAACTTTAAAATCACTATGGAACATAACAAGCACACAGTGTAAGTTGGTTAGCACGTGACTTTGTATCGAGTCGGTGAAGGGCGCTCTGACTGATACCAGCATGAAGTGCATTATAGTAGTCCAGGCAGTAGGATATAAAAATGATCTTGGAGATTTTCCTGAGCTGAAAGAAGCATGACAGGACAGTTCTTAACACGAACCTCAAAACAGAGATTTGCATCGGACATTTCCAGGTCTCCAGCAATTTTCCAGCAGCTTCACATTTTTATTGCCTGGTGGAATTTGTTGGACCAAAGATTATGACGTCAGATTTATCATCATTACATTTTTAGTTGTGGGACATCTAACATTTAACATCACTGAGGCAGGCAAAGAGATAATCTAGACTGCAGGAGTCACTGGATTGGAGAGAGGCATATAACTGTGTCATCTGCATACCATTGATGGAAGATGCCATAGTTGATCTGGCTGAGAGTAAGCGTGTATACAGAAAACAACAGTGTGCAATGGATCCAGTACAATGGATGGCCTGCACATTTGTCTCTTTTAATAAAGAAGAAGTTCTCTTGTTTTGACTGTTCACTTTGAATCTGGGTCATCAAACTAAGATATTTATCTATGATATAAAACGAGGGTCTATCTACGTACAGTCAAGTGTAATTTGTATTCAGAGGTGATCGCGTTCAGATAAACTCACAGAAGTAGAAATTGAATGTTTCTTTTAGGTTTAGGTCCAAATTATTGAGCTACTTAGCCCTGCACTCTGCCAGTCTGAGATCATATTATATTAAATATGTTATATGCAAAATATTTATATACCATATGGTGACTTTAAAGTATTTCTGATTTCTTGATGCGTCTTCACCATGACATTAAGATGCCATGGAAACAGCAGCAAAAACCATGCAAAGAAAGCTTTCAGTTGTGTGAAACATCAATCTTGCAAAACATACTGGTGAATTCAAAACCACTAGCATGCAAGATTTCAAGAAAAGCTCTTATGCTTTTAAAAATTCCACATTTACATACATTCAACAAGCACATCTCTCTTTTTTAACTCTAATTAATATTAAGAGATAAGTCAGTTACAACCCCACATATTAAAAATTATTTTTTAAAAGGATTTAAAGATAAAAAGGTTGCTGTGTATATTCGTGCAGTTTGCAAAAACAGCTCTTTCTACTTTGTCTGGAACATAAACTTAATGAGTCTTAATAAGCACCCTCCAGAGTTTCCATGAAAACCCTCTCAGCAGGAGCTTTCATGTCAATTTAAGAACCCTGCTTCAAATGCTCATTAAAAGAGGTGACAGGCAGAATAAGGGGCACCAATCTGACATTTCCTGCTACACAACTAACAAATAAGGCAATAATGGAAAAACATAAGACAATGAATGATTTACTTGTATATAAATCCAGCTGCTTACTTCATTCTCGCTGATTTTAACTCTTCTCCAAACTCTTGTTTGTCTAGAAGGTAAAGGAACTAAGAACCTTAGAGTTTATGTTGTAACTAAACTCTGAATGCAAGTAGCTGTTACAACTGAATAAGAAGATGTTAGGTCATGTTCTGGCAAATCTACCTGGAAGCCTGATACTGAACATCATTATACGGTTAACAATAATAATGTTGAATAATGTATAAGGCGAAGATGACACAACATACACCTTTGTGTTGTGATCTTATACACAGGTGGCAGCCCTAGCACTCTCTCTAGGTACTTGAGCAATTCAGAGCCTTTACAGTATAAGAGTGTTGAAAGAGAGACACTTGTAAAGCCCTGGGATCAATAAAGGCATCAGCAGGACTGTGAAGTAAAAGAATAAATCACAAATCCATGACATGAGTCATAAGAAGAAACTGTGAACTAAATTCCACAAAATGGCACTGACGAATAACTCATCAGCAGGGATGAAACGGTGTTTCGCCTGAATGAGATGGAGATAAATGAGACATTTCATGGTTTTAACAACCTCTCTGTTGCCTTTCTTTTACAGGCTGAGTTACCCAAGTCAAGGAAAAAAGGCATTACTAAAGCATCTGAAACCGAATCTTCTTCATCTGAGGAGAGTCGAGACCAGGTTCAGGTGCGACAACAAAGAGAAGACAGACATCTTTTTAACAAGATAGTTTTATTTCAGAAACTGCTTTCAAGCAGGGAACTTAAATGTTGTCTTTTCTATTCAAATTACAAACATCAATGTTTAAAGACCAATGAAGAGTTATGCCTAGTGCAGACTACACGACATTCAACGTCAGCAGATCACTGTGCTGTTCAGACTACATGATCTGCTGTCAGGAGTCTTGACTTTGCTATGTGTTCAAACTAGACTGACAACTACTCTGTCACCTGACTGCTGGTCTCTAAACCATGTTATGCCAAGTGACAGGGGAAATCACGTGCAAAACGGGAGTTGTTTATTATTATAAAAATAGACATTTTAAAGAGAGAGCTGGAGGTGAGTAAAAAAATGTTTTGTAGTGAAAAAATAACTGCCTTCTCTGCCAGCTGCCTGCTCTCATTGGCTGGATGTGGATGTCAAGTTGGCCCACTCCTCCAGATATCTGGCATGCTAGATATCTGTCATGCTAGAGAGCCTCTTTGACGCGTTGTTGAGTAGTTCACATATAACGATAGACGAGTGCTCATCACAGCCAGATGGTTAGCGAGCTCGGCTACTTGCAAATCGGGTTTCAAAAGTGTAGTTGGAACTAGGGTTAAGTGATTCTGCAGAAGGATTGTTGATATTTGAACTCAACTGCCAAACAAATACACCCTTCCCTTCAGTGATCCCTCAGACGCCCTCTCTTTCCCCCTCCTCCCATCACTTCCGCACACAAGCACTTCCGCCACCTGTTGCTGATTGGCTGGAACAATGTTGTGGGCAATGTCCACACCACTTTCTTTGTTTTCCATTTACAGAGCCCCGGCTGTTTAGGAAAAAAAGAGAGCTAAATTTGCTAAATTTGATGAAAAGTGTATTGGATTTCAATATTAAACTTAATCTTATCTAGGCTCAATGCAAACTAAACGGTTATTTTGATCCCATAAAATTAATAATGATATAATAATATAGTTTATTACTCTACACCTACAGGTATATCTAGAACCATGTAAGTTAACTTCTGTGGTAAAGTAAAGCAGTCGGGTTGAATGAATATCAGGTGTAGAGACAAGGGCTTCACTCACATGTGTATCATGTATAAAAAAATTTTATAAAATAAAAGGACTGAGCTGGATGGAGTGCAGCAGCTGCATCCAGCACAAAAGTGAGACAAAGACAAATGATAGTTAGGATACAAGGGTTAAAAAAGGGCCAAAAATTGATTAATGCTCATGGGGTTTTTAATTTCAAAACATTACAGACAAGGATGATTATATACATAATATTGGAGTTTTGAAATTAGATAAAGTACTTGCAGAGCTGTAGCTGCCTTTGAGGGCACAGAGGCCATGTTGTTTATATTTGATGTACAATTTCAAATTACACATATTGGTTCTTTTTAAAGACAGATACCATATTATTTGGTCTCAAAGTTCCATTACATCTGACTATTTTCAGGCCAATAAAAATGAGGATAAATATAAATAAGACACATTCATCTATTTGCCTTTCCAGAATTAATGTAATTGTGAAGAAAGCTCACAACAGCTTCCAGACCACTGTTACTGTTTTTAAGGATTTATGAATGAATTAAACATGTCAAAATATCCACATTAATAAGAATATTTACAGGTTTTCTCAAAATTAGTGGGGGGTTGCTCAGACCCATGACCTTAGTATTTTTTAAATCTTTTCTATGGCTTTCAAGTACAATTTATGCCTAATTATCATTAGGCATAAATTGTGTGTGAGGGGGTCAAGATAGGTCAGCTAAAAGTTAGGAAGAAATGGTAAATATCCAGTTCCATTTATTGGTTTTGACCTGGAATTCATGGCACCTCTATTACAGTATGTTTCTGTGGAAGTCAGTCTAGCCCTCGTGAGTCAACAAAAACAAATTAAGATTCTTCAGAAGTAGCTGGGAGAGCACAGAGATGCTAATGTTGCCATTGGCGTCATCTGTTTTCACCAGAGACATGAGTAAAGCAGATGTGGTGTAGCCCGAAACGAGCACACAATTTTTTTTTAAAAAGCTTGGGAAGCAGCCAGGACCCTTCATTTAGCAGGCTATTCACCTCTCGGTCTGCATAAAATGTCCTGAGGACCAGGTTACATTTAAACTAACCAGAGTTTGTGTAAATGTAAACCACCCCTCTTACTCTCTCTCTCCATCCCTCCTCTTCATCGCTCTCTCACAGTGTCTCTATATGACACCTGTTCATTTGAAAACTAATTCGCTTTGATTTTATGGAAGCAGTGTGTTGATAAAGGGCCGGGACTACACACTGAATCGAGCGGCCGTCCTGCTCTTTCCCTGCGTCTCTAATTAAGATCTTGGTGCTGCGGCACTAATGTTAATTCACAGGTGTCTGCTGCCTGCCAGTCACCATGGCAACCTCAAGGTATTCCGTCTAATCCGTAACAGACACAGATATCCCCCCAACCACCATCTCGCTCTTCTTATCAGGGCTGATTAATCTGGACAACAAACAATGCTCGCTGTGGCTCAGGCAAGCTGCTGCTGATTTCTCCTGAACAGGAAAAAGTCAGTGCATTCTGGATAGTAAACAAACCGTCGAGACTTGTTCATGAAAGAGGCCTAAGCCCATTATTAGCTGCCTAACTTCCCTGGATGTTTACTCAAGTGTCAGAGTTAATGCTCAATCTCAGGACGGGCAGTTGTATATTGCAGATCTAACCTGTTCTTGTCAGATCTATGAGCTCACTATCATCATGGGAATTCAGGGTTGATTCATTACACGTCTACAGTTTGCCTCAACACACCATCCCTGTCTTTCATCTCTCAGTAGTCTGCTGTCTTTATTAATCTTTTTAATTCCAGCTCCCTCTCTGTGTAAAGTTCCAGTGATAAACAAGCCTATACTGCATAGTGATCAAACCATCTTCAGTTGCACAGCAGAAAACTGATATTCTAGTGATTGAAGTTGGCTAATTGAAAAATATTTATATTACATTTAGAGGAAAACAGATTGTGTGAGCTGCGTCATTTGCAATAAGTAGGAGGTGAGTCCCACTGTCTTTTGTAATGTACATAGGCCTACTTTGAAGATTTTCCATGAAACAGCAGGACGAAAACCTTATGATCATAAAGTGGAATGGTTGTTTAAGTTTGAAGTGTCTAACGGAATAGGCCAAAATTTTGGGAAGCTAAGCTAACCGGCTGCTGGCTATAGCTTCAAATCTTATTTAAAGAGCGGTGTCAATATTCTCATCTAACACAAGAATGAATAGGTGCATTTCCCAAATTGTCAAACTACTTTTGCCCAACTAGCCCGGAAAACAAGGCAAGATGGATGATTTAATTAGTATTTATTTTGATTTCTTCAGTATTATACTGTAAACGTTCTGCTAGTGATAATTTGGCCGTAGACAAGAAAGCTAAACATTGTTTAAAAACTTTTTCTATTTTATTTTATTTTTTTACTTTTTGTAGTTTTGTTTGAAAATGTATAAGCAGCATTTTGAATCTGGCTTACAGGATGTTATATGTCTGGGCAAAGTAGTACACATGACATAAAAACATCATTCTATCATGATATGTCTGCAGACTTATTCCCAAAGAGCTGTCTCCGATAGAATCTGTTTTTAGATCCGATTTTTAAAATGACCCTTTAGGTTGATTGCACAGCTGAATATTTTGTGTAATCAAATGCGCACAAAGAGCCTCTTTCATCTCAGCTTGTAGGGGGAAATGCACACAGCTTGTGGTCAAGACTCAAAGTGTCAATCACAAAGCCATATGTAGCAGCAAGAGGGTGAGAGTAAGAACACGCGTTTTGGAGAAACAGTGTCATGTGCATTTGTTGATAAGGACATCATGTCAGGATGTTGTCACTCTGTCAGAAGAGATGAATAATTTGCCGCTTTGTGAGAGAACAAACAATACAGTACTTCCCTCAATATCATCCTAATATGCAGAGAGATTGGGGAGGAAAACAACCCTCGCCTTGTCTTCACGGTATTGATGACTAGTTAATGAAAGTGCTTTCATTTCCTTTCATCCAGTTTATTGGGTTTTTTATACAGGAAAAGCGAAGTTGTGGCAATTCTATTTCCATAATAAAAATAAATTTTGTTGTGTCACAGAGGTGGGCTTTTTCCTGTCCTTTATTTCTCAGAGACAAATCAGGGAAGACAAATTAATACAATGTTTGCCGTCATTGCACCTCCTCCATTACTACAGCAATGTTTACAAGTGTGTAAACCACAATTAATATCAATTGATCTGTTTCAAAAAGCTAAAACCTGATGCTTAATCTTTATCAGTCAATATTTCCATGATTAACTTCTGTAATGACTCAGTTATATGAGAAAACATCTCAACATGAATAATGACATCAATAATCTTCTCTTATGAGCTTTATATATTTATTCCATCAGTTATTTTGTGATAGTAGATGCCAACATTTTTGAACTGTAAATATTTTATTTTGAAATTAAATGTTTATTCCAGAGCTGCAAGAATTAGTCAATTAGTTGATCAACAGACAGTTGATTGGTAACTTTTTTGACAATCGAACAATAATATATAATAATAATAATGATAGTTTGAGTTCCCCCCCCAGAAAAATGACAGAACTACAGACATTACTTCCTGCTTTTCAAATGTGAAAATGTTCTGGTTTCCAATGCTCTTCTATGACAAGATTGAATAAACATGCTTCCTTTTTAAGAAACCTGTTTCTACATCAGCTGACATCTAGAGACTGACTACACTCCCTGCATGCTTCAACTCATTACAAATGCTTAGAAAATGTCTTTACTGCAACACTGACCTACACCCTCCCCCACTTCCGTGTACCTTCATATCTTCCCCACCTGTGGTAAATGTCTCCTGGGTTGCTATGGTAACACGGACACGGTAGGTTTGACAGCACTGTTGGCACAAGTTTTCAGCCCTAACAGAGTTTAGAGCTGAAGCGTCTCCTTCAATCACAACGGTTGAGCCGCAACACTGGAGGCTGAGGGGCGGCCATCTCACTGGTTAGGGCCACCGGGAGCTGATGATGAGAGGGTTGCTGGAGGACAGGCCAACAAAGCAGCAGCCGCTGATCTCTAATAGAGCTGTCTGCCAGGTGATAAATATAGCTTGAATGCTTTATGTGCTGAATGCAACATGTGCCTCTGAGTGTGTTTATGCCATAGACTATTTAACTCACATGTCTGTAACGAGGGACTTACCCCAGTCACTGTTGCTGTGCCTATCAAGTGTGAAACGTATTAGTAGTTTTGGGGGGAAATAGGCCTTTTTCATGCCGATCTGTTCCATTAGGAGTCCCATTGAGCTGTGCCACTTAGCCAACATGGACAAATTAATAAGGACTGCACACCTAAATGGAATATTACATACATCATTAACGTTATTAACAAAGAGCAGGGCAGCGCCATTACCCTAAACTCCTCACATCCCAGTGGATGTGCTAGTTCTACAACTTGGGAGTAGACTATAAAAGCTTGACTAACCTGGTGTGAAGTTATAACTAACCAATCAGTGATTAGCAAAGGGTCATTTAAGGAGTGCATCAAAACAAACCAGTGTTATGCAACAGAGCCACCACTGAGACACAGTGATGTTCATCATTTGGAGTTTATACAAGTACATTGATGGTAGTTTGACTTGAGCAATGTAAAGATCAACAGCAACTGTCTATACAAGCTGCCATCTATACTGTCTATACATTAGCCAACACCTGCTCAGATACAAGTATATCAGGGTCAGTGGTCGAACATAAATAAGTATGTTTACTTGTGAATGTTTAGGTACTTTACTTGACTACTTTCATTTTCTGCTACTTTATCCTTCTCCATCACTACGTTTCAGTGGGACATATTTCACTTTTTACTCCACTATATTTTTCTGACAGCTGTATTTACGAGTTTGTTTGCAGAAGATTTTACCCAAAACAACATGAGCTTATAAAGAAACTGTGCACTGTTAAAGATGAAACCAGTGGAGCCCTTATTAAAAAAGTGTGTAGGCGGGGCCACTCTGCCTGTCGCTCGCTCATTCTTGGTCCTCTTAAACCTGAGACATTACATGACATCACCCCTCTGCTACATACATTGAAACCCTCATCTTGTCCTATGGATGTTCTCTCTTCTGTGCTATTTTTTAAAAGCATTTGATTCTATTGGCCCCTGTATTGTGGAGATGCTTAATACTTTACTTTCATCTGGTGTCGTTCATATTTTTTTTAAAACATGCTGTTGTAAGACTGTACTTAAAAAGCCCAGTTTGGATCCATTACAACCCAGGAGCTACAGGCCAATATCCAAACTTCCATTCATGTCAAAAATTCTAGAAAAACGTTGTAGCAGAGCAACTCACCCTTTTCCTAGAGTATCACAAGCTGTTTGACAAATTCCAGTCTGGTTTCCGTAAAAAGCATTCCTCGGAAACTGCATTACTTTAAGTTTCTAGTGACATTTTGATGTCAGCTGACTCTAAGGAATACACAGTTTCTTTCATCTGCTTTTGATACTGTTGATCATAATATTATGATAATAGACTCCATGATCTGGTTGGGATGTCTGGATCAGTTTTAAAATGGTTTTCATCCAACCTTTCTGGTAGAAGTTGAATGAGATCATGTCTGAAATTGCAGGGTTGTCGTGTGGGGTACCTCGGGGTTCTGTCTTGGGATCTATTCTGCTCCTTTTGTATATATTTTCTCTAGGACAGATACTTTCAATTCAGTGGCATATCTTATCATCTGTATGCGGATGATATTCAACTGTACTGCTCGTTTAAGGAAACAGAGTTCCATAAATTGTCTTCTTTAATTAACTGCTTGACCGGTATTAAACAGTGGTTACGTGACAACTTCTTGCTTCTGAACTCAGAGAAAACACTAATTATCGCCCCTGAAAGTAGCATCCCATAGATAAAGCATCATATTGGTGACTTAGGCTCGTCCTTCCAGCTAAGCCTCAGAAGCTTGGGTGTCATTTTTGATTCAGCGATGTCATTGGAGTACCACTCTAAACAATTAGTCAGAAACTGTTTCTTCCAACTAATGAATATTTCCAAATTAAGAATACTGGTGTCAAAGGGTGAGTTGGAGATGATCATTTATGCTTTAATTTCCTCTCATTTAGATTACTGTAACAGTCTTTTTACTTGTTTGAGCAAGAAGGAGCTTTACCATCTCCAGGCTGTTCAGAATTCTGCTGCAAGGCTTTTTAACTCACATTAACAAAAGAGCGCACATCACACCTGTTTTAGCATCACTTCACTGGTCACCAGTCCAGTAAAGAATTCAATTTAAAACCCTGGTCCTTACTTTTAGAGCCCTGCACGATTAAGTTCCTCCCTACATTTTTGACTTGATACAGCTTCATACTCTTTGTGTAGCATAAATTTGTTCTTTCAAGGATTAGGGGTTGTATTTTTTTGTCATGGTGAACTTTGAATGTAATCCATGCAACAATCAATTTGTAATTAGAATAGAGGGAGTTTATTGTAAAAGTTTAAAGTAACAGCACTTGTAAAAAGTCTCTTGTAAAAAGAAAACACAGTAACGCTTGAATTTTCAGTAATCACACCAGTAACAGCAATGGATATTTCTCACAGGGGACATTTTGACGTTCAACGTAGACAAGGCACAGGTGTAACATTAATGATTTTTGGAACTGATATTTATCAAGCAAGTGCACTTTTACAGTGTAACACCACTGTATTAGTGTGGTTTCAGGTGTTTTAAATTTCTATTAATACATCTGTAGACGTGTTCAGTACCTCTAACAGTAAGCTAACAAACTAATATAATATAAATAATAATAATTAAAAAAACATGTTCAGTATTTGTGACTGGAAACACAGTGCCAACATTGCGAGAACCACTAATTAAATATCACACCAAATTTCATCTTTTGTTTGAGAGTTAACACTGAAAAGAAAAACCACAGAGTGCTACAATTATACTGGATGGCAATTTAAACGGAAATACTCAACCCTCCACTCGACACACACACACACACGCCTCATTCCTTCACTCAGAGATCGCTCTCTGGCTCTGTGGTTGCCATAGTAATCCCAAAGCCAATAACAGCCCTAAAACCTTTCCTGCCTGAAGTCAAGGAAGCCGGGGATGAAAATTGCCCCAATCATATTTGTCCTACAGAGTATAGGTTTTCATTGCTGCTGTCACGTCACACCCAGAACCTGCTCCCATTCCCACACGCCCAGCCTCCACTGTGTTTCCCCCATCCTCCACCCTACTCAGGAGAAGACAGCATTATAAATCAATTTACAAGCTGTGAGAGACATCCGGCAGAGGATGGAAATGAACAATGGCAGATGAAGGATATTGGAAAACATTTTCATGCCGCCAGAGTAAGCGGGTGCAGGCAGTGGCATCATCTCATGTGCGGCACAGGAAACCTAATAGAATTTTGGCGTGTGCATGCGTGTGTGGGTGATGAATTAGGGAGGGCAGGAATGGGGAGTGAGGAAGAAGACCAGAATGAGTCTGATGCTTGTGTGGAATCCTGAATAATAAATAGTGGAAATGTTCAGCCATATCAGGCAAAGTTGTTGTTGAATGAGGTGGTGATTGTGGAGGGGACAAAAAAGTGCTTTCAGCTATCATGAGTGCTGGTGTGACTGTGTTGTGGGTTCTGTGAATCTATTGAGTTGATTTATTTGGAGATTAGCACCTCATTTGTCCACTAGAAATTCTAAAGCTGCACGTATTGATCAGTGAGGTCAGAGTGTAGGGTTTCCCGCATGTGTCTGTCACAGTATCAGAGCTATGACCACAAGGACATGCTGCCAACTTTCCAGCCTGTTGCGTTTTTCAAAAGGGGGCTGTTTAAAAGATGTTAAGTTCAAATTTAAAGCAGTAATAATTCATTTACAGCCAAGATTTGGCTTCAGTGAAGGCAATATCAGTAAGTCAGTCAGTCCAGCACTTCGGTCCAGACTTCTGCACGGGCCGTCAACCCGAGTTATTTCTTCCTAAAATACAATGTTTCAGGCTTGCTTTAGAAAGGCTTTCTCACAAATAAAAAAGTATCTGACGGAGATTAAAATGAACATGGTCTGGCAGCCCACCGGCACAAAACATAACTTCTACTAGCCGGTTTAACTTTAGTCATAATATTCACATTGCAGTCAACTTCCAGCATAATAATAAATTATTACCAGTAAGTAGATCAACTTCACCTTTAGTTGTCAGACACTAGCCGATAGATCCCGAGATTGCTTTAGTCCAGATTGAAATATCTCTACAACTACTGGATGAATTGCCATGACATTTGCTACAGACAGTCATGGTCCCTAGAGGATAAATCCTTTGGGGATGTGGAACAAGCTGTGAACAGTGAACATATTAGTGTTTATTAGTACTTGTGTTTGTGGCCACTTGACATAGTCCAATGTTCACCCAGCCCTGTTTTGCTTTCCATAAGAAAAATATCTGGCTCTTTAGCTGCTAAATTCTCCACTGTGTTCACCGGCTAGTTTGTCCGATCGTTCTTTAGTGCAGAGTAGGTAGCATACAGTGGGTTTATCAGAGCTTTTATGCTGAAAACAGCTGCCTGCTGCCGCTGGAAACAATGTTGGTAAGAGTAAACCAAAAATTTAAAATTGTGGGCAATGAGCTGAAAGACCCTTACACTTTCAATAGAGTTGACTAGGAACTGCACATTTGGGTGATAAGTCTCTTGTGCGTTCATTAATTCAAGTGACAAATTTCACATTATAGGAGCTATTGTTAATGTAAAACATCAATTAGTGCAGCTTGGAAGTTGCTTAAAAAAAAAGACAAATAAGCACGCAGAGGAAATTTGACATTGGCAGCAGTTATAACCGGTGTTCCCCTGGTGTGTAACACCTCCTGTCTCCTCCCGCCTCCCACGCACTTCCCCTCCAAACAGGCAGCTCCCAGAATGACTCCTCCCTCGGGCTAATGGCAATGATGCAGTAGTTTTACCCTACTAATTAAAGCGTGGCAGAGAGGAGATGTTTAATATCTCTGTTTGTCAATGCTGTTAATGCTAATTCAGGGTAGAAGAGGGACAGCAGTTGAGAAACGACAGGAGGCCTGAAAACTCTGTTGGATATGGGATTTTAAGTGGGAGGACGTCACTAACAAGACTTGGTGTTTGGCTAAGAGAGCAAGAGTGTCACATTACTGAGGTGAATCAGGTGATTAGAAGGACAGAAAGGACAGAGGCAGAGTAGCCAGAGACGAGACAACGAGGTGATAATGCTCTCCATGACTGAAAATATTGGGAATTTACTCGAAGTCAGAGGTGAGCCCTGAGGGGCACAGGGATGTTTTCATCCTCTCAGTCACAAGCACCTTTTCCTCTCTTATTCAGATTTCTATGTAGTTGCCTCCGTTAAAACACTGAGATGCCAACCTGCTGTGTGCAAAACAGAATGGAATGAATTTTACACTTTTGATTGTATGATCACGCTGAGTAACCACATCCTTTCACCTTCATCACAATCAGAGCACAATAAATGCTTTTGGTATCAACCAATAGAATAAGTTGATGAAGGTGACCATTATAAATGAGTACCGGTTTTAATAGTTCCAACAACAGAGAATGTTTAAATCAATTTCACCCAGGGCTTTAATACTGGGCGGGGGAATTAAATCCCTGGGTGAAATTTATTTAAAGGTTATTTTTTAAATAACAATCACTTAATTTGCTCTCCATTAATTAATTTGGACTCTCAGTTGTTGCAAGCAAGACATCGCTGTTTGTATTTGTCTCATTATTTTATTTTTTCACTGTTTTAACTAATTGTTAAAACACTTTATATTTAGGTTCACTGTCATGTTTTCTTGTATTTGCTCTTATAAACATATTTCATAATAAAGTGTTTTGTTCAACTACAAAATGCTCTGCCTCAAACATATTTTTATCAAAAGTCTTTGGACCAAATTTGAGGAACCCTTACCTAAAAGGTTGATGTACCATTTATCTTGAAAACCTTTTATGGGCTAATGTCTTAGTGACAATGCTTTTTTCAAATAGTCCGATGGGTTTTTAAATGGTATATGTATTCAGGTCTAACTAACATGTTGAAAGCATTTCCCCCACATAAGAAGTGGGGGAATATCCACCGTTGCCCATTAAACAAAATTTACTCCTTTGGTTTATCTGAATTTTCTATTTTTCTATTCTATAAGATAGCAATGTTACGGAATAAAAAAACATTATTGACCAATATATGAGATTTCATAATGGCTTCAAAGTCCCTGTATCAGTTGGTCTTTATTGGTAAGGAGTTCTGACCCCCTCAGTCTGTGTACACCACTGGTGGACATGCAATATTAATGCTTGGTAATTCTCCTTAATTGACACAAATAATAATCACATCATCTAAAATAAGTGCACTGATGAATTGTAAATCAATAATGACATAAGCAGAAATTCTGCGTAACCTTTCCTTTAATCAAAGTATTTCACACCCAATAACACAGTAAATAATCAGAGAACAGCTGTAAGTGGCTGTAGCATCACAGTAAAAAAGTATCTATCGGCACAAGTCAGACACACAGCAAGAACAACAACAACACATGGAAACCAGCTTCCATAGGTTGGAAAGAAATTAGAGATTTCATTGTCAAGTATCGGACCGGCTCTTTTCAGTTTCATTTCTCAAAGAGAACCTGTCAAGACAGGAAGACTTGAGACACATCAGCATATATACAGTGTATTTAAAAAAAAAAAAAAGCTCAAGGAATTAAATACAACATCAAACTGACCACCACTGACAGTGTCTCACACATGCAGGCACTGCACGCTTTTCCAATTCTCATTTAAAATGTCGTCAGTTAAGCCTCTCCGCCCTGTACCTAATTAAACATCAATTGAGTGCAGAGACATAGTGACTGATTTCCACCACAACAAAGGCTGGACAATGGGAAAGTTAATTCTGGGAATTCCTATATGGCTCTAATAAAGGTTAGCATTAGCATTGTTTTTAACCACACAGTGAGCGTGACTCTGAAGGATGGTGATGTCTGTCCAACAGGTCAGAATTTCCACTTTCCACTGTCAGAACACATTTAAATGCCATAATTTGAGTTTGTGTATGTAATAAACAAAGTCAATATAGCCTATTAATCAGTCAGCTTTAGACGTGCTGGTAGGCATATTATTTTACTTTATTGGGGTGGTGATGGGGCAGTGGATAAGACACCTGCCTTTGGTGTGAGAAATCCAGGTTCAATTCCCCACTGTGACACATCCACCATTGTGTCGCTGAGCAAGACACTTAACCCCTAGTTGCTCCAGAGGCGTGTCACCTCTGACATGTATAGCAATTGCTTTGGATAAAAAGTGTCAGCTAAAATGAATAAGTGTAATTTTCAGAAACTTTTGAATCAGCCAGGCTTGCTGTTTCCCTGTTTTCCATCTCTACATTAAGCTAAGCTTATCGCCTCCTGGCTCTAGCTTAAGAATTAACTTTCAGATATGACAGTGGTTTTAATCTTCTCAAATAATTCTCGGCAAGAAAGCGTATTTCTGAAATTGTCAAAACCATTATAAGAAAACGAATATAATGCCCATCAGCTTCAGCTACACTTTGAGATAAACGCTAACATGCTAATAGGAGCAGGAAACTGAACCTAAGTACAGCTTAGACTGATAAAAGTAGAGCCAAGTCTGAAATGTCCACTGTGAAGAGGATGAAACTCTTTTATATGAATTAGGCACCAACAACATGGCCTTTCTGCTGATAACACCTATTTTCCCCCCACTAGAGATCATTAGCTTGCTAGCAAGGATATTGACTAGTTAAACAGGGAATGGTATTTCATTTTACATTAAATTACAAAAACAATTACAATGTTTGTGACTACATCAAAAACTGTTTAGTTAGAGATTATTAGGATGTTTGTCTTTTCAGATAGTTAAACAAAAGAAGGAAAAAGAGAGGGGGCTGCCAATTTATTTCAAGTGAGCTTATCAGAAATATGTGGCAAGCCTCCAGCTCAGATAAAAATCTACCACTAAAGCAATTAAAAGCACACAAACGTGATGCAACTTTGTGCTGCAGAGTTGTAAAGTGTGAAATGTAAAGCCTACATTTCTGTCTTCATTGTGCTTTTTTTAAGCCATTCAGAGACAAATATTTGTCTCTGGATTTTGTTAAGCTTGAAGCAAAGTAAAGTAAAAAAAACTAAAAACAAAGAGTAAAAACAAATTTCGCTTTTTAAAGCTACAACAGATATGTCTTCAGATATGTTTAATGATAAGGTTGTTCATTCAGACATGAAGCCAAACTTTTCAACATCTGCAGAATATGAATCTGTCAGCACGGACAACAAAGCCTGGCCAGGCAGAAGTAGTCAGATGAATGTTTGTTGTTTTTCTCCCTGCATTTCAATTCTATAAAATGATAAGCCACATGAAAACAGTCAAAACAATTAATTATAAAAATAGAACTCATCAGCCAAATTTCAGCTGTACCATTGTATTATTTATGTCTGCAGCAAATCCTCATCTAGAATCAGAGCACAAGGCGACCCACCACTAGACAATAAGAATCCACTGAATTTTAGCACTAATACAAATTAAACATGTTAGTCATGCTAAAAGAAACCTCAGAAAGGGATTTAGTCTGAGTAGAAAATACCATAACTGTACGAGCAGGCACTGTATGTTTGCACACGAGTATGCAACAGGGATTACAACAGATCACTGACTTCCACACCATAAAAACCAGCAGTGTCACTGTACATAAAGTATAAAGAGCACATCAATAGCAGTGCTAGAAGTGAGCTACAAACACCAGGTGAGAATAATCATCACAGAATTAAACTGAAGCTTTGGAGCAGTGTGTGAGAAACCTCAGTAATTTGCATCACTCTGATGTCTCGGACTTCTTTTCTGTCTGTAGTCTCTCTCCTCCTCCAGGACTCGAGGCTGCAATCGCATGCAATTTCTTTTAATTTCTCAGATGGACAGCAGAGTACCCTGAAAGAGGAGAGGGCTGTTGTTCATGTCAAAACCCATAACACTGCCTTCCTTGTTGTCCTTATTTCTTTCTTGACATTCCTGCCTCTTCCTATAAGCCTCATTAAAGTTGACACAGACATCATTAACACGCCTCTCACTTTTCACTCGCTGGTGCATAAATGGCATTTCACTGACAATTGTAGAAACTAGTACATATGTAGTTATATACAGTACAAATCCAACACATGTTTAGTCATTTCAAACCTTTCAATAGCATTTTACAAAATACTACAGGTCGTACATAGAAAATTAACAACTCAGGACATAATGTCATGCTAATCAAAACACACACACACTCTTTCTTTCTCTCCCTACACACACACACACATACGTAGTAAGGCTTTAGGGTTTCATAAAACTTTGAGCATGTCATGCAAACAATAGTATGTCATTGACATATTCATGCCATGCAACTGGTACTCTGCACTGTGACACACACTGCTCTGTTCTTCTCATATGAGGAGTTTACACACATTTACATGCACACATGTACTGCATTTGTCCACCACCAATACTTCAACTGAGGCAACAGCCCGGTTGCATAAATTGATGACTGTTAAATTATGGTCACGTGACACATGTATTTAATTAGACTTTTAATAACCTTGTATCTTGTCCCACTGCTATCAAAATTAACTGAAATGCATGTCAGAAGTTAAAGCTCTTTGTCACATTACTTCGATTTCGTCATAGGGGCGGCTGTGGCTCTGGAGGTAGAGCGGGTTGGCCGTTAATCGGAAGGTTGGGAGTTCAATCCCTGGTTGTGGCCCTTAGGCAAGATACTGAACCCCACTGCCAGTGTATGAATGTTAGTTTCTGTTTGAGCACTTAGGCTCAGTGTATGACTGGTGAATGCAGATGTAGTGTAAAAGTGCTTTGAGTGGTCAAAAAGACTAGAAAGGTGCATTACAAATATAGAGCATTTATATTCTATCAAAATCAGGTGCTACTGGACTAGAAATTTTTAGGTTTCTGTTGAGAATTAAGGAACCAAATGATCCTGATGGACCTGTGAGTTAAGCGGAGTGGAAAAAAATATTAAAAAGTCGTGACCAACCTAAACAATACAAGCTAATTGCCTCTGCTCCTGTGTTTTTGGTATTGAGAATCTGTGCAGAATAACACTCAGGTTTTGCCAACCGGTCTGAATGCAGAGTGGAGATGTTGGTGTACCTATTTGGCGAGAGCCCGTTGCCTAGTTGCACAAGATTTAATCAAGGTGCCCACACTGGATGAGAAAGGCTCAAGAGATTTCATCAACAGAACAGAAATAAAGTGCATATCAAATATATGAAGGAATTTTCTCATATATCCTGCAAACATTTCTTCCACTTAGCTCCACATTCATTAACTCGGTGAGCTGGGTTTCATGCAGTTAAAGACATAACTGGTGGCTATTAGCCACATTAAGATCTGGGTACCACACACTGCATACATTTTTGTCTGTAAATTAGTTTAAAAACCAATTTTTTTTATAAAAGAAGTGAAAAAAACAATTAAACATTCTTCCAGTGCAGGCAGATTTTTAAAACAAAACACAAACAAACACAACTTAAAGGTACCCTGTGGAGTTTTTGACCACTAGTAGCGCTATGGAGCAATGTTTGTGTCATGCATGCGTGCTGCAATACATTCTGCCGCTGGCTTCACACTATACAAAGGCCCGAAGAAGACTGCTAGCAAGTGAATACGGTGTAAACAATGCAGAACCATTGTTTTATGAAGAGGGAAATGCATTCAACATGTTAGTTAGACCTGAAGGATTCACACAATGTGTATTGGTTAGAAAAACTGCATGATGTTTACCATAAAACTCCACAGGGCACTTTGCAAAACTTGCAGCACATACATGTCACTGGGGTTTTACTTTCTCTTAATAAGAACATAATTACACTAACATAATCAGATAATGCAATCATAGGAATTAATTGCATGACTAATCACATTAGAATTCTATTTGGGATGTGCATGTAAATGTGGTTATTGTGGTTGCTCTGTTTGTCCCTCGCCCTCCCCTGTTGGAGGTGGGCCATGGCAACTGGGATCAAAGGGGCATTTGCAAATCAGGATGCAGGGCCACTTCAAAGCTCACACTGATTCACAAAAGCATCTTTGTGCTGAACACACGGTGTAGCTAATGTAGCATCACATCCTGTGCTACCGTGGATTTATTTAACATTACAATCATGAAAACATGCCACACATGACAAACACAGTGCAGGCGAGGACACTGACACAGGTTGATGCACAGGTGTCGTTCAACCTTTGAACCAGACCTGGCTGAGAAAGTTGGCTGGGAGATTTGTCCAGAAAGAAAATCCCTTTCATCTGTCAAATTCATCTGTTGCAGTCGAGCCTGGCTTGGTTTAATGAGCATTCAGTATTGGGAGAAGGAACCAGGCAGGCCTTAACCACCAGAAATCCTTCATCCGTCTATGTACATCAAGAAATTCATTTTCTGAGCGTGATTTTTTTCAGATCTCAGAAGAAAGCCTCTCTTTGCTTTTATGAATATGTTTCATTTACTGTAAATCTTTCCTTTTCTTCACCCTTCATAGTAATGTACATCTACTGTTTTCATCTATTGGAATAAAAAGAGCCGTTTGTATAGAAACAAGTGCAAACATCTAATTTAAGTTTTCGTTCAGTATCCTTGCTTTGTGTTGTTTTTTTTGCCTCCTTTGAGCTCTTACTCCTTTCCTGCAGCTTTAAACCCCTGAGAGCAGCTTTGTTAGAGGCACCTCTCGCTCTCCCAGCAGTGTGTCTCTCTTCAGGCTGGTGCCTTTGTTCACCACCTTGAACTTCATCGACAGGTTCTTCACCTGAACAGAGCTTATCGAGTCAAAGAAGAAGTCCTCGTTGAAGACCGGGTTGCGGCTGTTCTTGATGATGTTGCTCCTTTGCTTCTGCAGCTTGCCCGGGTTCAGGTAGACGGACACGCAGCAGTTGATGCTCTTGATGTCATAGTGCTTGTCATAAAGACTTTCTGCCACCAGGACACGGATGAGCAGGCGGGAGGTGCTGGTGTCGTAGTTGGCGCTGATCCTCACCGTCCCACCTTTGTGCAGGTTGATGGTGTGCTCCCGATGGAGCCCGTGGTCTGACGCTCCTGCACCGCCATGGAAGGAGGGGACGTGGAGCCGCCGCTGGATGTTGGGGCTGGGCTCGGCCGAGCTGCACTCGTCGGTGGAGAGGGAGCTGTGGCGCGCGAACGTCCGCTTGGCTTTCACGACTTTGGCCTGCGTCTCATGGGTGAAGATCTTGAGCAGGGAGGCAGAGCGGGTGAGCAGGGGAGAGCTGAAGGGAGAGGACTCAGCTGAGGAGCAGGTGTCACTTTCCCCGCCACTGAAGTATCGATAAGGATTCATGTGAGAGGTGTTGAAGTCAGCTGGATTCAGATGGTTTCCCCCGTCACTGCTTTTACCCTGGGTCTTCCTCTGGGTGTTTGGGGAGGTGATAGGACTGGTGTGCTCACAGTGGAACAGTGACTCTTTACGGCGAGTGTGGGGGCTTTCCTTCAAGGTGGCAAAGCCATAAGGTGTGTGAGTCTTGGGAACGTAAGGCAGGGACATTGCCGTCTGTGACTGGGGGTCTGCATTGGTGTCTCCAGCCACAACATCATCAGCACTCTCTATTTGTATGATGTGACGGTTTGCTGCTCTTAGCAAGTTCTTGGTGTCTCCCGCAATCTTGGCCACCAGGCGTGGACTTCTTGGGCAGCTGATCTTCTTCCCACTGCCGATAGTTTGCTCTGAAATTGAGGGTGGCAATAGTTCTTTGGGCTTTACATGGGGAACCTCAGGTTCTGGAGGACTGCTGACCAGCTTTGGAGGAATGAAAAAGTCCGGGATCTTGTCGGGGGTGAGGACATTGCTGTAGGACGGAGTGACGCCTTTCTTGTCTCCGTTCTCCCCCTGTCGCATCACTCCGGTCTCCACTGAACCACGGATCTTATCCAGAACCCACATGGTCCCACCAGACAGTGGGCTGTGTGGGCGTGTGGAGTAGGTGCAGTCAGGTGTGTCTGCAATTAATAACACACAGGAGGGAGACGTCAATGATCAGAGGATTATTCGTCCACAGGGAACAGGGAGATAAAAATAACCCCTAGGCTAGATGTTGAAGCTCTGATGTGCAGTCTGTGATGAAACCTCAAGCATTTAAGGGATTAAGACTGAACAAATAGAAACATTTTTATTGGAATATATATATTATATACAGCACACTGAATCTAAGCTTGTACTTTTGGAGCTATTGACTACACATGCTGTGGCGTAAAAGCTCTTGCAAAGACACTTTAGCTTCAAAAATACTTTCTTTGAAGAGCTGCATTTACTTTTGCATTTTTAGGAAAGGGGAACTAAACAGCAACATGTCTCAATAGGCAGCAATGTGAGGTCTTTGAACAGACAAATGATACAAAATAAACCAGAATTCAATTGTATTACAATATTTACAACAAAGGAAACACAGTCATAATTGTTTTTAGATGCAGAATGGCTTCCTTGATTGCTAGTGTAAATATAGAATCATTCAAGGAATAGACTAAAAACATCAAAAGGGGCTACCTTGACCTTATATTATTAAAGGACTACATTTAGAGACACATTCTTTATTTTGATATATATCAGCATTGTATTAACATGAAATATAATATATATATATATATATTATTTTTTCCCTTTAAATAAGACAATTCAGATTTGATTCTGGCTTTCACTTTTTCTAAAACATACAAGGTCTGATGGTGAAAAGAAGGGTCAGAAAAAACAAGATTAATAAGATTGGTAAGATTAATTCAGCCCTGCGATGGACTGGCGATCTGTCCAGGGTGTACCCTGCCTTTCGCCCAATGTCAGCTGGGATTGGCTCCAGTCCCCCGCGACCCTGTACGCAGGATAAGCGGTTGACGATGGATGGAGGGATGGATGGAAGATTAATTCACCCATCTAACAATTAATTATATATCCGCAGATTACTTTCTGCTTCTTTAGATCATATTTACTTGTGAGTTTTAAGCAAAAAAAGTTGAAGAACAATCTTTTATTAAAGTTACAAACGAATTCAACAAGTGCTAAAACGCTTCCTCCAATTGCGCACCAGTCCGTTTTCCAAAACCTCTATCCAGTGTCTTCATGTAGTCTCGGGACCTAACTGCTCCTGTCTGTACAAATGTATTAATAATATACTTACGGCACTACAGGGAAGGACACGTTCCTCTTTGTCGACTTGCTCTTACAGTAACAGGTGTTTTCTCCTCGGGTAAGCCTGTGCGCTCCGCGGTGCTGCTCTGCGCCCTCAGACGGTCTCAGCTCCGGAGCTCCTGTCGCGCGTTTTATAGACGGCACAGGGTTGCAGCTGACCAATAAGATCAAACTGTGAGTTTCCCAGCAGAAGCAACTAGACATCACACTGGTTACATATCAGAGGGACGGAAATCTTAAATCACGTCCAATTTTTTAACAATCAGTGTTGATACTGAACAAATCATTATGTTTTGTGGGTTTAATAGTGCGTTTAAAAAAAACTGCAAGGCCTAGTTTTAATATCCAGCTGAAAACAGCTTGTTTTCTATAAACAGTTCACATTTTTAATTATTTCCACTCTGTTGTATTTCAGTCCTTTGGCCTAACATGACACGCTCTCTTAGTAATCAAATCAAACTTTCAACCAAGGACATGAGCGCGCGCACCCCCCCCCCCCCCCCCCCCCCCCCCCCCCCCCCCCCCCCCATCCCCATCCCAGCCCTGTTCAGCAAAGCTGTCACAGCGGCAGCACTCATAATGAAGGGTAAAATATTTTATTCAGATTTATTAATTTGAAAATGAAGCATGCCTGTCGACAGAGGGACAGTTCTTCTCAATCTGTCAACGCGAAGCCACTCGGCGCTGACACCAGGATTCATTTGTCTTGTCGGCTCTGACAGTCGGATTCTCCCAGTGCTCTACGGAGAGGGATCGCCCAGGGATTTTTTGAGCTGGATAAAACACATTCCGACAAGGAACAGCCTCTTTATTAATGCAAATTAGGCCGGAAAAATTCCAGCAACAGCTACTTGGCTCCAGAGCCCTGGCTCTATTCTCTGTTATTTTTTGGGGGTGGGGGGGGTTGTTAATAAAAGCAGCCTCGGAGTGTTTGTGAGAATAGGGCCTGCAGGAGGACCTGTCACACCGCAGCTGTGACACTCTCCACACACATGGGACCTAGACCAAATTTTGGAGCCTTTCCTGCACTTTTTGGTATCCTCTCCAGGTATAAGACTTTGCAACAATGAGTATTCTTACCTTCAAACTCTTTTTAAATAAACATTTCAGAACTAGAAGATTAAAAAATATGGGTTAAAGACTAACCCTATTCACTCACAGCACACACTCAAGTTTTGATTAGGGTTAAGTTTTTGAATTGCTTATATTAAATGAGCCCACATTAGTCAAACTATCTGCCCTCCATCTTCGATTCTTGTTTGTATTCTGATCTTTTTTTCCTCTCTGTTGTGTCTCCGTGTGTCTATTTAGACCAGAGGCCAGGAGACTCACGAACTGTGGCTGACTTGTGCTTGCCTGGATGAGTGCAGGCGAGTTGTTGTTTTATTTCGCCGAGAGTCCTTTGACATTTATCTCTCTTCACCTGCTCCGTGATGGTGATTCCAAGTGACAGGGTCTCCTCTCTCTCTATTCCTCCTCTGTCTTTCTGTCTGTCCTTTCTCCCCCTTCTTCCATCTCTCCTTCTCTTTTTCCATCCCCCTCTAAGCTTGTCTTGTCTTTCTCCTCCAAACCTCGCTGCAGCTCCGGATATGTGCATCCTAACCCTGGCTGCTATTGGCACTGCACAAAGTAAATTGAACTTGGTGTGCTGTGGGACCCTTAAAAAGGAAGCGCTGTCAGTCAGAGACATTTGATGGGAGACAGCACAAGATGAGACATCGAGGATGAAGACGTGCATGATGGGATTGCCTCCTTATAATGTTTAAAATGGTACGTCTTCTCCAATCTTTAAATTACTTAAATGGATGAGATAGGGAAGGAGAGCATGCTGCCACTGTAGCTCTACTGTAGCACAGATTAGTTAATTGCTTATCCTCTGGAACAAGGTAGAGGTTGTATTTCACTCAAGCAGACAGGAAGCATCACTTATTCAGAGTCCTCCCACTGTCAATACACTATAACAGAGAAGGGCTTCTCTCCAGCCTCCTGCACTGTGGGTTTACTCTTGCTGGAAGAGACATGGAGATCATGTGTAACCACCACAGACTGTAGCTATTTCTTAGAGGTTCCAGTGCTGCTGCAAAACTTGAAATAAAGAGAGGTGGCTTTTTTAATTTGTTTTTATCCTGTGTTTGGCCAGCTCTTATGGGAAAAGTCACCTTAATTGCAAAGGCTTCAATACTTGACCTCACCATCAGTTCATTAACCCGGCAATAAAAGAAGCCCTCATTCTGCCAGAACTGCACCCGGTCTGCCCATTTGAAGACCATCTCACTTCCACAACCCCGTTTTCCCCCCAGAGCAAACGCCTGCGCTAGCCACCCACTTTATCAATTGCCTTCATAATTTTAAAAGCCTTTTTTATGTTGTTGTTTTTCTCTCATATAGTAAATGGAGCCATAATTTAATATTTTAATGCATGTTAATGTGTTGTTTAACCTTCTAGCAACAATCAGGCTTCTCTAAAAGGTTAACCTTGAACGTGAGCCAGTGCAGACAGCAGCACAATAACGCGTCAATCTTTGAAAAACATCTCTGTCTAATGGATTAGTGGTTGATTGCACAGCCCCATCTCGAGGTAGATGCCGTATATATTGGATAGGCATTAAAACAAGCATTTCTCAATTTTCTCGCTGCCGGCCCTCAGGGTCAATGGATCGCTAGGGCAACAAAACGCTGACTCAACGCTTACCTCTTAATTTATCTTGGGGCTTGATTATAGCTTCATTTAAGACTCCAGCAGCCCACCAGCACAATCATGAAACAGGTTAGATTTAAAAGAAAGGAGGAGTGTCTTCAAAGTTCAGTTCAGAGATGTTATGAAAACTCACTGATTAGAATATATGGTATTGTGAAAACATTTCAGTCCTGCTGGTGTGAGAGGTAAACAATACTGTAGGAAACATGACAGGTAGCTAAAAAAAAAGATGTTTGAAAATGAATGAGAGAAAGGGCATGCAACGACTGGTGTGTGAAGGGTAACTAGACTGTCAGTAACCTTTATATGATGGGTTGACATTGTATCTATCACATTAAGGATTGGTCAGGTGGAAAAGCACTGATCAGACAGAGCTTAATGTCTTGCTCTAAACAGAGGAATTCTATGTCAGTTATTCCCTATGACCTGAAGTAGTTCATGAGTCACCGCAGTGTATTATTAATTATACACTTTATGGCCCTAGTATGCTTAAAAGGAAGTTCTTGTCGGATCGTCTATCAGCATATGAAAACCCCCTTTCTTTAACTTCTGTAACTATCCAACAATTAAGCTCAGCCTCTCGGTTGTACCCAGGAGAAGTGGCATCACTACGAATGCTTTCAAAAAGAGACTGTGTGCTACACTGACACTACACAAAAAAGCAAAAGGTGAGGGCAGGTGATGGGATACACCAAGAAGGAGGTTGAGGCTGATTGCAGGCTTTTTGCCAGGAGTATGGCAATTCAGAATAGGTATTAATCCTTTTGCCTCATACGAACAAGTGTGTTTGAAGCAAACTGAGGTCTTTAGTCATCTCTGATTTGAAAACCAGCGTTGGGCATGTCACTTGAAAAATGTAATCAATTACTCATTATGAATACATTACACCCCATTATTTGTCACAGTAGTTCTTGCTACTCAGCCCAGCTGTATAACAGAGCAATCTAGAAATAGAATTTGATCTGATCTTAGTGCTTAAAGGAATGGTTTGACATTTTGGTATATTTGCTTTTTTGCCAAGAGTTAGACGACAAGACTGATACCACTCTCACAACTGTAAGTTACCGCCAGCAGCTGGTTAGCTCGACTTAACACGGGGACTGGAAACAGAGGGTAACGCTTAATCCTGATTTATACTTC
Source organism: Micropterus dolomieu (assembly GCF_021292245.1). Classification (NCBI taxonomy): domain Eukaryota; kingdom Metazoa; phylum Chordata; class Actinopteri; order Centrarchiformes; family Centrarchidae; genus Micropterus; species Micropterus dolomieu. The sequence goes on from NC_060154.1 coordinate 29,017,470, forward strand.
TGCGTCAAGTCTACACTGTAGTGTATGCCATAGCCTTCGAGTTGTTTACAAGTTACATTTTTGGGGAGGTGCACGTCAGGCTGAGATGCTCACAAGTCTTTGAGCTAGAGTCCAAGTCAAGTCTCAAGTCATTCATGGTTATAATGAATGTTGCATCGCCTGCTGCGTTCAATCCAGGGTGTTTATAATACTGCTTAGCTATAAGGGATTCTGTAACTGTAACCTGTTTTTCACTTACAGAGCACAACCATGTAATGTGCAATGCAATTATTGACAGTTTATAAACTGTAACGTCAACTAAATAAAACTGTAACGTTGCATGATCAACAATAAACCTGTAAACTTCACTTACAGAGCACAACCATGTAGCCTAATGTACAATGCATCCGCAACTAATCACAGTTTATAAACTACTGTAAGTCAACACATCCCCCAGACTCTCAAACCATTGTAACGTTATAACTAAATAAAACTGTATCGTTACATGATCAACAATAAACCGGTAACCTGTTTGGGACGTAGATGATTATGTTAATCGACAACCACAAGTTTGGCAAGTAAACAAATGCTCGTTCATCTTTTCAGAATGAACGACAGTCAGAGTTAACCTCTCATAGGTCGTAGCTGAAGCAAGAAGCAAGCTAACGTTAGATGGGCAATGCTGAGATAAACATGTTTAGTCACCACAGGTTACTAACCTATTTTGCGTTCAGCGCTTCTTTGTTTGGGTCTTGTTGTATGAAGTTTTAAAGCCAAAGATTATGATGAATGGCACAGCTGCGGTGTTTGTTGTCCTTTCTCACGTGTGGCCGTGCGCAGCTGATACATAGTATGTGTTACGTTGGCAGGTTATAGGTAACGGAATAACAGCAAGCTCATCATCATCGTCCTAAAAATAAACATTGTTCACGAGTCCCGCACCTCTAGTCTGAGTCAAGGCTGAAGTCTTTTGAGGACGAGTCTCAAGTCGAGTCTGAAGTCACTCTGTGTGTGACTTAAGTCGGACTCGAGTCCGAGTTTCAAACTCGAGTCCCCATCTCTGACGTCAGGCTATGGTGTAGGCTACGGTGTAGGGTATGGGGCTACGCGTAGACTACCTGTAAATTTGACGCAGTACAATTTAGGATTTAGCCTGGCTCTCTTTAAGAGCAGCAAAGGGCTACAAAATCTGCCTACCAACACAATTAACAATAAAGCGTAAAATACTGGGGTTTATGTGCCAGACTATTTCTAGGTTGGACACAGTGACTTCATAGGGTCCCCACTGATTGCCTGGTAACATCACAGTGACAACAAGCATATTTCTTAAAATGTTGTACTAGTCTTTTAACAAGCCAATAGCCTACAGTTTGGAGGCATTTCATGACCATCAAGGTCGAGGTCAGGGGTATCTTTATTATCCCCGAAGGACAATTTGTTGTACAACCAGCAGTAACTACACAATCCACAAACAGACAATCCAAAATAAAAACAATACAATATAATCGACAGGTAGCTCAGGCTTGGTGACCACACTCAGTAGCAACACAGAAGTCCTGTCTTCATTAGTAAAGACCAGACAGAAGACTCCTAACAAAAGTGGTTGATTCCTTAATGTAGGCTTACCACTGGCTGACTTTCACCAGCCAGCTAAAAAGGCCCAACATGTATAGAAGACAACTTTAGAGTGACCAAAGAACATATCCCCCTTCTTTTGGTGGAAACTGGACTGCCTCCCCATATTTCCAGCTAAGACGTCCCCGGACCAGTCTCTCCACTGCACAGACATGAAAGTGACATCTGTTTCATTCTAATTCTGGTAAGACAGCAAATAAGAAGATCCCAAAATGCCAAAGTAACTATTATTACGATTAGTAACTGTAATGTAATCACATGAAATTGTGGCACCTTACACTACTCATCACTGATTCAAAGTAATCATATTACTGTATTGCATAACTAAGAAAGGTGTTACTGATCAACCTTGGCTACAACTCACTTTAATTGTGATACAATAAAATGTTCATTTTACTATAATAAACAGTTACAAAACACTGTTCCATAACCAAGCAACAGAGTTAGCCAAAGTAGCTTTCTTTGTCACAGGATTAGTTTATCTGTCTATCTGCTTGGCTGTGTCCCAAGTCTCCTCAGTTTATCCACCCATCCTCACATCTGTCTCTATCCTGGTTCTGGTAGATGCATGTGAGATGCCTGTGATACACTGCTGTGACAGTGGTTGAGCAATGGCCTGTCTTGTTCAGGCCCCCCTTCTGAAGTTCCCCTTTGTTCTGTGATGTATTGATCCATTCAGACCTCTTCCCGAATGTACTCCACTGGTGCTCACTCTGCTCAAACCAGCTTGTGCCATGGATCTTCGAGTAATGCCTGCTCACACACGGCGACTAGAAACAGCCTCTGCACAACCCAGCCTTCAAAGACTTTATTTTCTACTTCTAGCTGCAGTGACTTCGTGAGCAATTAAAAAAAACTGTACATTTAATTTTTAAGCTATCCAATACAAAGTTTTCAAAATGTTTGCTGTCCGTCAGTTCATCTGCATCCATGAAAGACTTTATGGTTTGTATGGAAGATTAAATAACTGTACATGCAGCTGAACTGATTGTCTCCAGTGCAATGTATCATACTCTAAAAGCCTTAAGGGATTATTGGGTGAGAGCAATTGTTTTGCATCTCAAAGTCTTCTAAGTGACACTCCATATTCTTAAAAAGGAAGCATCTAGTACTAATACAGGCACTCTCGCTTATTGCCAGGTCACTTAGAATATAATCTCACTTGCATGCAGCCATGGTGACTCAATGGTAGTGTTACACAGAGGCAAAAGATTTTTTAATTTATGTTAAAAAAATCACAGGTAGCTGTAGCTAATGAGTCACCTCCTGCTTTTTAATAAAAGTAGGCTTCTGTGAAAGCCTGTGAAAACGTCTCTTTTTATCAGTCGCTGCTGTGCATATATGCTGTGTTGTATGTTTGAAAGCAGAGCGGACATGGAGCGCCCATGCATTCGTTTCTCAGTCTAAACGTATTAGAATCAAAGAGAGGGTTATGAATCCGTTCTATTAGCGCTGCCTCCACACAGGCCAAAAGCCGTGCAGGATGAAAGGGAGGATTTATCTGCACAACCCCATCACATGGTGTAACCCGGGGCCTGGAGTAGAAAGGTCTTTCTCTCAGGTGCCATGGAAACCAGCCCACCTCTGGCTGCTTGTCATGTCGTCCTCCAGTCGCCCTCTGTGCTTAGCCTGTGTCCGGCCAACACTCTGCGGAGGCTTCTCAGGCCTGTTGAATCTTTGAGTTAGTTTTCAAACAGGTTATCCCAAAGCTGTGAGAACTCTGTTCTGTAGGATTTAACTTACGCTGAACTAAAATGTCAGGTATAATGCACCTTAAGAAACTACTAGTGCGCTGCGCTACGCACAAACACATTTCTAGACATTGTGATGGCTCTTCTCTCTCAAATACAGAATTGAAGTCATTGAATACACAGAATGTTTGGTTCTTCTGGTCAATGATGGATATGTTTCTAAAACAAAAAGGAAAAAAAACACCATTTGTGTATGGAGAACCAAGCCTGATTTTATTAGGTAATTTGAGTAAATAAATAAAGTTCAAACTAATTGAGAAATACGTAACAGAAGACATGCAGCTTAAGAAAATTGCAAAAATCACACTCCATGTGACTTACACAAGGGATAGTTATCCAATACCAAACACGCCAAATGTAGTTGCACCTAGGGAGCACTGTGAGTCTGGGCTTCTGAAGACAAGCAAAATATTTATTTTGGCTGTAGTCTATCCATGGGAGCAGGGGTATGCGATATGTATCATCTATGATAATATTTTAATTGTTGTTTTAACGGTGTGTGAACAGACATTATGGTAGACTACCTCACTCACTTTGCAAAAAACAATCAAAAACACAGTGTCTGTGAATTCACTGCGCCATGCATGCAGTACAACAAGCCAGAAAATGTATGACTGAAGTAAAAAACGAGTGAACAAACAGCACCAGGAGATAAAACACTGACACCCCCATCCTCTCAATTTACATTGTTAGATTGACCTCACTCGCATGGAGGTGGTTTGGCTTTGAAAAAAAATGATGCTCAAAAGACATCAATCTGCAAACTGTCTGTCGAAAAGCAGTTGCCATTAAAGACCACTAACTAGCCACTGCACAGAATGTCAATAATTGGAAAAAGCTTTCATAGTCAGCTGTCCAGGAAAGGCCTAAACCAGCCAAGGCACCAGCTCAAAAACAAACTCTGGTTCAAACACCGCTACAGTGATGATGACAGAATCAAAGCCTTTAAGACAACAGCTACAACAGAAATCAGCGGCTACAGCAACAGATAAAGTGGTTTACTTACACTTCTACTGTTTGATTTCGTGATTTCAGGGTTTTTATATTGTTTTTACTTGAATGCTTTAGTTTTATGTAAATAAATAAGACCATTCGTAGGCTAAGCGACAGCTAATATCCTATTAACAAGAGCAAGATAGTATAATATTAGACTTTTACAAACAAATTTTTTAAAAGATGCCAAATATTGTCTAATTATCGTTATCAACAAAATCACTGCAAATATTTAGATATCATTTTTTGTCAATATTGCACACACCTACATGGGAGCCACCAAAGACTTTCTATTAGTTGAAAGAGTTGTTAGCTACCTAGCTAAAGTGTTACTGTTGCAACTAAACTGCTTAAGTTAATCTTCTTCGGGTGTCTTTAGCTGTTAGCAAACAACTTCAGGTGCATTACCACCACCCTCTGGCCTCGTGTGGGCCTGAAGCTGATTTACATGCAGTCTGAGAAAAGGCAGATGCAATCAGATTTATGATGTGGCTAACAGATATACAGTTAAGTCAAGTCAATTTTAATCACAAAAACAAATGTGGCAAAGTGTAAACAAATGTTTATTAAATCACATCTGGATACAAGTCAGATATAGGTTACTTAAAATGACATGTGTAATCCTTGTGACAACATAGCAACCCTATTCATGGTGTACCTGACCTCTTGCCCAGTGCATGCTGGGATAGGCTCCTGGGCCTCTGTTAATCCTGGAAAGGAGAAGAAAATAGAATTGACACACATGAAGTAATGAATGTGTTAATAAATGAATTAACACAAAAACAAACACATAAACATAAAGAATCCACCATTCAGAGGGTTTTCTTTTCTTCATGTAGGCTTTCACTATGCTGTGACCCAGATCAGCCAAAAATACATTTGGACCCATACTGGGCCCATGTGACATGCATATTTAAGGTAAAACAGATAAAACCAGAACCTAAGTAATAATAAATCCTCAAATGGAGGCAATAACATATATATGAATTAATTACACAAATGATTTATTTCTCTTTCTCTTTGTAGATTTCATTAATTCATTTAATAAGCTCACATTACTTTAACTGTTTTTAATGCACTGTAAATGGTTCACTTCCAGGGAGGATTTCTCCACTACGCAGTACAGTACCAGTGCCCTGGAGGATCTATAGTGCAGAGGTGTGAGGGCCAAAGCTGTTGTTCTGCCCCACACCTGGGCGCTATATTTGCCACTGCCATTAGAGTCTGCCTTTTTTACTTTTAATAACTGTGACGGTATCACATGATCCCACTAGTGTGGATGGTACTCTGCCATGGGAAATTCATATTCAGCGCTATGCTCTATAATATATTGCTTACATCTCTGCTGCAAATTAAGCCTTTTACAGGACACCTATAAGCATTTCTTGTTTTATCACTAGTGAAAGGCTGATCATACATCAGCTGGCAATGAATGGATGAAGATCACTTTCAGTTCTGTGATTTGTTTGGCTTGCCATGTAGCCCGAAAGTATCAGCATATATTTAGATTTCTAAATGCCCTGCTAACGTAACATAGCAGATGTTAGGGAGTCATATGGATGTTGGTGTAACAGAGACCCCCTCAGGTATTCTCATTATTCTACTACTGAGCAGATGGCAGGGAAACTTACCACACTTACCATTATCCATCATACATATTCTGTTCCCAATTTACATGGTCGGTGCTTCACAGGAGCTCCTACAGGGAGAGTACCTAACTCCAGGATTGCACTGCAGCGCCACCTGAGGCTTAGGAAGACAGTCTGAGATGTCACTGCCACTACACCTCAAACTCAAATATGCTAATAGTTGTACAGAGGAATTCCAATGGGTGCATCCCACTTGTATATTTTGAATTGTGAGGACGCAGAATCTGCAGCTAGATGTTTTTAAATAGTTTAATATCAATCAGGAAATGTTTTACTATGGAACAGCCTTAATGAGATGATAAAATAGTGGCTTTTATTGTATTCTGGTCTTTTCACGGCCTCAAGTTTCAGAATTGATGCATTTACACGTGCTGGCATTTAAAAAAATATGGTGCAAAATGTATGAACCTTTCAACCTCAAATTAGGAAAGTCATTTTGTCATTTAAAGAACCTGAAATCAGCTTTTTACTATGAGCCACGGCCTCCTACACAAGCGCACCATTCTCTATCAGAGCTGAAACCCTTTTGGTTTTTCATTTTAAGAGAGTTTTCTGGGCCTCAGCTGGAAGAAGATGATGTCATGTACTTCAGTGCACTAATCAGGATTTAGCAACATCTGAATCAAACTCTCGCGACATTCATGACCAGCAAAGTCTGCGATTGTTCCTGAGGATATTTTTTTCCTCCAAACTTATTATTATTATTTATTTACTCATGAATATTTAAATAGACATGGTGGAGTTTCTGATCACTTGTAGCACTATGGAGCAGTGTTTTTACAAGTGGGTCCCAGTTTTGTTTGTTCTCATGCATGTGCACAACCACCATACACATTCCTTTTACTGATTTACAGGGGGCGATAACTTGACAAAAAATACTACAATGCGCCAACAAATACAGGGAAGAAGAAAACTGCTTAGCGAAAACACGGATGTAAAAAGTTTGCAGTTTTCAAAATTATTTTAAAAAATGCCTTACAAAGGTTTTATGAGGAAATACATTCAACACATGTTAGACCTCAAGGATACAAACTGTGTTTTGGTAATTAACACTGAATATAAACCGAATCTTGGATTGCTTTCAGGAAAACTCCCCAAGGCAACTTTAAAGCTGCAGTTGGTAACAATTTAACATACAATGCAAAACCTTCCGCGCCTCTCCCTCTCTGCTGCTCCTATCTCTCTGCTAAGCCCCGCCCACTGAACCCACAAGTTCCTACGGCAGCAGAAGGAGCTATTTGCCCTGCAAAACCTTTTCCCACTTAGGACTCACTTTCCATGGCGATGGATTCCGCTTTGACTCATCTTCTGAAAGATGCTCCTCCAATACTTCGCAGGCCAAGGCAGAGCGCCCCAGGCTTCAGAGGCAGCTGCGACAACATCTAGCAGTGGGATGAGAGGCTAGCACACCACTGTCCCCTCTCAAAAGTCATTCCCGCTTGTTTGTCATCATGCCTCTTTGCCACTTGTCGATACGCTCACCATGGCATCGAACATGATGAGCCTGAAGCTCTGTGTGGAACCGGACGTGTTCACACAAGTGTTTTCTACTTTACACTGTTGTTGTCAAAGGAGGGACGCGCAGTTCTGTCATTGCTGCTGGTTGTTTCTCAGGCGTTTTGTTTGCAGAACTTATGAAGTCACACACTGCAAATACTGAGCTTGATTGAGTGAGGGCATGCACGAGGAGGGGGACGCGCAGCGTGTGCACAAGCAGTGAGTGACACTGCGTTGGAGATGTCTCCCAGCTCTGATAGGTTGTTTTCACTCAAGAGCGGTGGATTTTTGCAAATGGCATTAGGAGCAGTAGGAGAAGCCAGTGGTAACAGATTTTTCCACTGATTTTCTGTCTCAGGTACTACCATCAGGGTATAGTGGCAGTTTTAGCAAATATGACAAAAAGTTATTTTGTAACAAATCCCTACTGCTGGACATTGATTACAAAGTGAAAGGTTTATGTCAAAATGAATTCATGGCAGGGAAAATGAAGTCATCAACATCTGGCGGCTCACAATAAACCACTGTGACATTTAACATTTACACATATTCCTTATTATGTGTGTCACACGTATATACATTCAGGCTGATGATTTGCACAGTACTGATCATACTTTAGTTTTTTTATTATGTCCCTCCTCCTCTTCCTCCTCCACCTCCTCGTCTCTTCCCTCTGAATGGCTCTCAGTCTTGGAGGGGAGCAGCGGCAGTGAGGCAGCACTGGGCCTGAAGGGCACTTTTCAGCCTGGCCAGACACACTCGGGCCTTGCTGCTTGGCTGCGCAACATGGGTCACCGCCTTACATTAGGAGGACCCTGCCGAAGTCAGCCAAGCGAAGCCCTGCAACATACCTGAAAATGAAAGAACAAAGTCGATGTTCCACTGCCTACTGCAACAGCAAGAAAATCATGTTTGACTGAGAGATTGTGTATAAGATCATGTGACATCAAAATTAAATATTCAAATCACAAAGGTGTTTTGTTTTTTCATTCGGTGTCTCATCTGTGGGTGGATTTTTCCAGCCATAAATCTTTAATCACATTATCTTTCTAATAAGTATAACAAATGAAAGGGCTGGCCAATACTTTTGATTAGTGTACCTTGTATCTTGGCACAGCACAGAAATGAAATGGTATCCTGTGGAGCCAGTGGGGGCTCTTGCTGAGGTCAGAGGGGGAGAGTGAAGCAGACCTCTTGTGTCAGCCACTATTATTTATTTGGAGTTCAGGCTCTATTCATCACCGTGTTGCCACTCCGTACCGTTTCCCTGCTTGCTTAAGGCAGCAGCCACTTCTCCCAGCTTCTCTGCATCCCACCTTTACAAACCAATGATCGACGTTTCATGAGTGGCACCTCAAGGTGGGGCTAAATGGTCTTATATTCCCAATCATGTCGCGTGGGCGGAGTCTGACGCGCTCGCTACGCTGCTGCCTGCCCAGTCTGTACTGTACATGACAAAAGCGAGAGGATGGAGTAAGTGAAATAAATCCACACTTCTTATTTCTCAGAGCCACATTTTTGTAATTTGGCAGGAGGAGTGGGTTTTGGATCACTGCGCCACATTACAAGAAAACGTCCTAGTTCATGTTAGTAGTTGAAACCAGCAGCCTATCTGTTTTTACGCACACCCTACTCCAGTGAAGGCAGCAGCAGTTCAGATCAGATTTCACATTCAGCTCCGACCAGCTGAGAGAGACAGCCAGGGAGCAGGAGAGCTCGTATCTCCGCTTTCCCCTCCGAGACCCCCCCCCCCCCCCCCCCCTT
>NC_060154.1:29026757-29111614 GCF_021292245.1 Micropterus dolomieu
GGGGAGCAGGAGGGCTCGTATCTCCGCTTTCCCCCCCGAGACCCCCCCCCCCCCCTTCTGTTTGGCGAGCGCCAGAAAAAGCCCCAGCGAGGAAAAAGTGGGTGCGCGGCGCAAATATCAAAACACCACCGGGATTTGCCCCCCTCCTTTTTTGTCTTTTTATGTATTTTTGCAGGATTTCAGCTGCGAGAGCGACACAGAGAATAAGATAGAGAGAAGAGATGGACGAGCAGCCGAGGTTGATGCACTCTCACACGGGGGTAGGCATGGCAGGGCACCCCGGCCTGCCGCAGCATATGCAGGAAGGCACCGGAGGAACGGACGGCGACGGGAGAAAACAGGACATTGGAGACATTTTACAGCAAATTATGACCATCACGGATCAAAGTCTGGACGAAGCCCAAGCGAGGTAAAGATCCGATTCAGCCTCTTCTTCCACTGTCAGGAGGAGGCGGCGGCAAACTAGAAATTTAAAAAAGGAGAGGGTTTCAGGTTAGAGGGGGTGAAAAATGTAAATTGAAATGTCTAAATTTACAATACAGTGCGGTGTAGATGGAACTAAATGTAAGGACACTGCACAGCCTTGTGTAAAAGCCGACGAAAACAGTGGAAAATAGCGATGGCATGCCTGCAAATCAAGTTTGCTTCACAATGAAATAACTCCAACACCGCGCTCCTTGCAGAGAAAATAAAAGTGATAGATAAAAAAGTAAAAACGTGTTGGAATGTGGTGTTCACCGCAAGAGTATTTTTAAAGCAATTTACACCTCTATGCAGTCATGGTGCATTCATGAGACCAAACAAATCCAGGTTATATTTTATTTACTAAATATGAGAGGTAATTACTGAGTAACACTTCAGGCTGTCTTTTAAGTGGCTTACGGCTTGTTCACAGCGCGGTGAAAAAATGCAACCACTTACTTACCTCATGCACAATTCAAGGTTTCATCCATCTTGTAGAATCCACATTAAATTCAGCAACATTCAGCAAGTGACTGACAAAAGATATACATTTAAAATGTTTTTGTTTTTTTAAAATTGATAGTCAGAAAGAAGTTATTTATATGTGAATTGTACAATTTTGCTGTGACAATATAATAACAGGACAACAGATGAAGCTAAATAAATTCAGTTTCAGTAAATATCAGTTACTTTATAGGTAAATGGATATAGGTTGCAACAATGGAGCTGGTGCACATGTGTACATGTCCAGGTGTTAACAATCTATTTGAAAATAGTTGTGTTGTTTGTGCCTGTAATTGTACCATAGCATCTATATAAAAGTAAAAAAAATAAATAAAAATGATAAGAGGTGGCCTTACTGTCCAATAATTAAAAGGCTGTATAAGTTTTATATATAATATTTTAATGTGGTTTGCTTATGAAGCCACTTTTCTGTTTCAGGAAACACGCTCTGAACTGTCACAGAATGAAGCCAGCTCTTTTCAATGTCTTGTGTGAAATCAAAGAAAAAACAGGTATGTTCACATTCATTCTGCAGTCCAAAAAGAGAAAACACTAAACACTGCACTGTTGTTGTCTCCATACTGTATACAAGGAATCCTCCATGTCTCCTTAACCACGTTCAATGAATATGATATTGCACACAGCATTTTTCACTAATGGGCATGTTGCAAAAAAAAAATACAAAAACAAAAAAAACAAAGAGGCACAGTACCAGCTCTGTGTGGGCTATTTTAGTAGCAAAAGGGTAATTTGCAATTCAGACTGAAATTCACATTGGAGAACCTGATGTTGGATATTCAGTCACCACACAATTCACCATATAAATTTCACTGACATGTAAGACATGTGTTTCCTCCTGTAGCTCTAAAGGCTGCGCATTGTAACTATTTCACAATAGGAACTGTGGACAATTACCCTGAGCAGTCCTTATCAATTATTGTGTCAACATATGAATGAGTTTTTTTGATGCTATTGTGGAATAATAGAGAGTATTGAGCAAAATTGTCACAAGCACGTTGATGTCTCCCCTTGTGAGTTAACTGTCAAGTCTGGTGAATACGTCTCTTTCTATTCTGTATTGTGTCTCTCTATTAAAGCAGTTGTGAGAGAGCGTGTCAGCAGAATAATTGCTAGGAGAGAAATAACGTAACATAGGAGGCGTAAGTCATGTTTCCAAATCATTTTCCCTGTGACATTTTTGAAATTGGCACAGATAGAATTCAGTGCACTTCAGACTGATAGCGTGCATCTCGTCTTTTATTGTCCTGTCTTTAGACTGATGTGCTATAGGACTCTTCAAAACTTACACTGTTGAGATATGGAGTTGCCAACGCATGCCATTTTACAGGGAGAGGCAGCGCTTTCTGTGTGTTTCGCACTCATTAGTGCATGAAATCCAGTGGAATGGATGGAGGATGAAGAAGATACTGTTTTCATTGTCCCCAAAGTTGCACTTGCTCATACTTGACCTTTGTGGCAGCGTTGACTGGTGCTGTTTATGTTGCTTCTCGTGTGTGATCCCACCCTCGCCTGGTGCTTTTATGGATGTTTTCATTGAAGTTCACCTCGACGCCTGCCCCCAAGCCCGGCAGTTTATCTTGAATCGGCCACTGCCTCAGGAGGGAGCAGAGGGCCTTTTGAAGCCTGCTGGCTTGCACTTCTTTTTTGTTGTCTTGGTAGGTTTTTTGGAGGGGGAGTGACACAGTTATGCATAGTGTTTTACTCCCTGGCGCTTCTCAGAGTTCATCTAAAGTTCGGCTCTGCTGAGAGTACAAAGTAACTTGGACCTCTTCCTGCCTGCACATCCATTCTTTTCTCTTTCAGCTGGCAACCTATAAATACAAGGTGCAGCTTATGGAGCTGTTCACAGGAGATCTGGTACTTGTCTTGTTTTCGTAGCCTTTGATTTTATCCAGTTAGCTTTGTTGCAAGTTTTAGTGAGAAATATTTTACATTTCTAGAGTTGAAACAGTTCCTCTAATGCTGGGATCATTTTAGGATTGATTTCCAATGCATAAATTTGGATTTAATAAAACGTATGTATACTCTGAATAAGTCCTCTGTTAGTCCTAGGTATGTTTGCTATTCTTCACTTGTTTCCACAGTATGAAATCACCATGATCACTACAGTTAATGAGCTTCAAACATTATTTCATAATTGTCAGTCTCAACTCTTCTGCAGTGTTGTTATGTTAAGAAGATCCATTTCCACTTATCAAGTCTGTTGAGAAACTTATTTTAAAAAGCGAGGGGGGGGGGGGGGGTCATAGGGGTCATAGGGTTAATAATTAATAATACATACTTTCAGTGATATTTTACTGAACTGTTGTGAAGTTCACTTCCACTGGCGAAGCAGGCCACATTTTGACTGCTGAAGTATTATTTTGCTCATGTCTCTGTAAAAAAAAGTGCCAGTTCTGTATCAATATCAATTCACTTATCTAAAATTCTTAGAATATGTTGCAGCTTGTTGCTTCCTCTAGTGGTTTGCTCTCCTTTTGGGGTTGAATTAAGACACCCTGATGAGGGATAAAATATATTTGGGGCTTATTTAATTTGCTATTGTGTTGTAATTCAAATTTTAAAATTTTAAGTTTTCTTCATTTTTAAATATTAAATTCTAGTTGTGATGGTCAGTGGAAATTTTACTTGTCTAATGGTGGGAAGTTGTTGGTATCATAATATTTGTAGTGTAGCTTCTTTCGCTACACTTACAGTAATTTCACATTGAGGCTTGACAGAAGGCAAAAAAAAATTGAGATCATAGAAAACATTAGTTGTAACTTACTTTGACAAAATGCCTGGTTTTAATTTTGTGTTATTGGCCTTATTTCAGTATTTTAACAATGAAACTGAACTGACTAGAAAACAAACCTGTATCAATTTTCTCCTCCTTTTGTACCAGCAGCCGAACTTTCCCAGTTCAGCCTTTAAATATTTCAGGCTGTGTGTAGACTGTCCGAGTCATACAGCTACTCCTCAAAATGTTGTCCCAAGTACCTTCAGAGTCAGAGACAGTGTGTGTCCACAGAGCTGCTGTTTGCTTGTGTATATTTTCTATCCCTGGCTGTCCCCGGAGCGGCTGACAGCACCTGCAGGACACAATGCCAGTGCTGATCTAGGGCCTGAACTTCTGACCTACTCTGTGTATTTTTACTTGGATGAAGTGAGGGATGGCCAACAGAAATATTGGGCAGTATAAACAAGCACAATGGTGTCACGACACTGGGAGGAAAGGACAAGGAAGGAACACTTTTTTTCTCCATTTTTGACAGACATCGGCTTTGTCTTGTTTCATTCCAGGCATATTTGGATTGTCTTTTTTACTTCAAAGGAATGCTGTTTTTCAGAAGCTGTGCATGATTCTGTGTGTGTGTGTGTATGTGTGCCCTACTGCATTCCTAAGAGGAGACGAAGCATAAACTACATAAAGCATATTAATTATATTGCTCGATGTGTGCAAAATGTGGAGCAAAGGTATGAGCAGCAGGTTTTGTCTGTTAGCATTTGTCCTAGCAACGCCGGTGTGCTCTGGTAGGAGAGGTTCTCACAAAGACTTTCCAAAAATATCTCCAAACAATGCGTCTCCTCTGCTATTGGCCCATGAAACCTTATCCTTCCGCTAACTGAATATAATTTAGCAGGCTGGTAAAGATACGGATATCAAATAATATGACACAACTTAATCCAAGTTTTTCATTTTTCTGTAAAAATACTGCTATTTTAAGGTGAACTGTTTTCTCTTAATCTTCACCGTCGTTTTTTTTTTTTTATGATTGATGAAAAGTCCTCTTTAGATAAGCAAATACTTGACAAACTGATTTAGAAAATGAGCTGCCTTGACCTCTGTAAACACTTCACCAACATCATAAATCTCTAGCAGTGTCAAACAAAACCACTCCTTGACTGAGCTGCTCAGTAAATGTGCTGCTCTGACTTGCTGTTTAATTTTTTTCCTCTCAACCTCAACAAAAGGCCAGCTTTCTTGTGGCCCGTGTTTGTATAGTGTAAGGTTTCAAGCCTAGGGGATCCTCCATTTATAAAAATGACTAGCCGAGTGATGTAATGTTATTTTTTGAAGGGTGAAAATAGGGTGTTTTACAGAGGGCAGCCGAGTAGTGTTTGACAGGATGAAATGAGCCAGAGGTCTGATTATGGAAGGTGCATGGAAGCCTACACTACATTGACTTGTCAGTCCGCTCAGATGCTTGGCATCTGCCTGTTTGTATTACAGAGGCTGAACTCAGTTAAGCCCTGCATGTCACTGTGTAAACAGGTAGGATTTCAAATGTAATACAATCTGGTGCAGTGCTGAAACAATTAGTCGATGAATTAATGTTGAAGTAAATAATGATGCAAAAATGTCAAACAGTCTCCGGCTTCTCCAATGTGAGAGTTTGCTACTTGTCTCATATCATTGTAAATTGAAAATCTTTCTGGTTTATGACTGCAACTAAAATTTACTAATTATTATATAGTTGCAGATTAAGTTTCTTTCTACTGACTAAACAGTTCATTGACTGCAGCTCCAGACAAAACGAGACATTTGGAAACATCACTTTGGGCTCCAGAAACTTGGGATCAGCGTTCACATTTTATAGACCAAGCAGTTGATCAAGTAATCGAAAAAACTATCAACAACTTAATTAACAGAGCAGTGTGTAGGATTTAATGGCATCTAGTGGTGAAATTGCAGATTGCAACCACCTGAATACCGCTCGCCTCTCCCTCCCATTCCAAGTGTGGAGGAGTACCTGGCCATGAAACTTGTGAAAACACGAAAGGCCCTCTCTAGAAGCCCGTGTTTGGTTTGTCCATTCTGGGCTACTGTAGAAACAGGGCGGTGCAACCTGGAAGAGGACCCGCTCCCTCTCTATATATAAAGGGCTCATTCTAAGGTAGCGAAAACACAACAATACTTATTTTTAAGGTGATTCATCTTATTACTGCTATTATTTTCAATTTCCATTAATCTTTAAATGATTTTTTATTATTATTAATAGCTTTCGCTAACGTGTCAGAATGTAGTGACACATTTTTCACAATCAGAAGTTCCTGAAAGCCAAGGTGACGTCTTCGGATTGCTTGTTTTGTCTGACCAAATGTCCAATAGTTAGTTGCAGCCCGAATGTGGCGATCCAGGACAAAAGGAATTTATTTGAGATTTTCAGGTTAGCTAACAGGTGCACCTCGACCTGATGTTACTATCAATAATCCATCTTAAGGAGTAACTGCATTGAGGTTTTCTGAGTTTGTTGGTACTCACTGTAAGTGGAAACCAGCAGGAAGTGAACGTGTATGTTAGCTTCTCTGCATTAAGAGGCGATGTAGATGTCTGCTCTGATAGCGAGCGCTGTGTCACGGGGCTGTTCCTCCACCTCTCGACGGCTCCGATACGTGCAGCTTTTGTCTCCTTCTTATCCTTCCTCCTCGATGCTGATCCAGCAGCATTCAGGGGGAGAGAAATGCCAAGCCCGCCGCCACAGCTGTTTCCCCAATCTCTCTGCTTAATCATCCACTGAGAGAGAGAGGAAGATCTAAAGTCTAATTCTGCTCCAAGGACAACTGTGGAAAAATGTCTTTTGATTAACAAGCATAAGGCATGTGCTGACTTTTTGCTGTATTTGCTGCAGAATCATAATCACAGAATCATCTGTGAACGACAGCTTTGTAAATGGTGTGTTAATACCATTACAGTATAGAACAATGTGGTTACATTATACATTATGCAAATTGTCAGTCGCCTAATTGATACATGTTAATCATATTAAGGAGCTTAATTATAGGAATATTTCTGTGCTGCGATTTGTTAATTAACACTGACATCACATGTACCAGGAAAGTGATCTAGTTTTTTTTCCAGGAGAAGTTTCTCCACCATGTCCTCTCATCCTCGTGAAAAAGCAGCACCAGCACTATATTGTTTTTATATTTTTAAGTGATACATTTTCAGAATTTCCTGAACTGATGAATGATGTTTTTCCTCTCTGCTGAAGGCCACTGGAATGCAGTTTGTAGAAAAATCACATTTAGCTCGGAGCAGCCCTGCCAGTGTGGAGATTACAGAATCGAGGCAAGATCCAAGTAGACTTGTGAAAGAGCGCGGGCCTCAATCTTTTACCTGAATGTCGACTCCTGTGCTCGACGCACTGCTTAAATATCACTGTTCTGCCATTTACCTCGTTCAAGGCTCTCTTTGCAATCTCACTCCCTGCAGGTTTGGTCTGTCTTTTTTTATACCGGCCTTCTTAATATGTTACGAATTTAATCAAGTCTGCAAATTTGTTATGCACGTTAAATTGAACATGCAATGGCACATTTGAATGTGGTTGCCATACCAACCCCCCAGGAGTTCATTTTCCATAATGTAGTGTTTGGAATCTCATTTCCTCCACTTTCCCCTGCTGCTGCTTGCACCACCTCCAGGCTTCCACTGTATGTTCACTATGAAAGAAGCTCGGCTGCCACAGCTTTCAAGCACTGGAGGGAGGGAGAAAGAAAAGAGCGAGGGAGAGAGAGGCCTCTCTCCACGTAGTGGAAATGACACAAATTAATATACACTACTTAAACCAGACCAAGATTAATGGTTCCCTTTCGCTGCAGCTTAGTCCCACTGTCAGTTGCCGGGTGCTCGTTGGACAAAATCAACACTAATCAACATTTATTCCACTTTTGCCCTCGGCTCTCAGGAGTCTGGCAGGACTGCGTGGCCCCCCTCCCTTCCCTCCCAGCAATCCACCCCTCCCTTCGTCCGTCTCGCTACGCTTTTCACCTCTCATCCAGCTCCTCCATACATCACCCTCCTCACACCGCTCGGCTCCTCAGAGGAGAGTGCGCCCCCTCCTATCAGGCCACATTAGAGTCATGATAGATTTTCTCTTTTCATTTGCATCTGATATTTAACACAGCAAAGCAGTTGCTCTGTCACTTTACAGTATGAGAGTGTGTGTGTGTGTGTGTGTGTGTGTGTGTGTTGGGGGGGTATGTATGTGTGTGTGCACACAGACTTTTGTTCGTGTGTGTCGTTGAAGCAGTCAGTAATTTCAGTCAGTAATCTTATCTGCACTCAGTGGCCATTGCATTATGAGAAACATGATATGCATTCAATATAGTTGAATGTGTGTGTGTAGTGTATTTATAAAACACTTCATTTTCTGGAAAGTAGTATTTTAAAATACCCACTACAGGGAAACTGAACTCAAGGTTCAACAAGGTCCTGCTATTAGACAAAATGATCAGTTTATAATGATCAGTTTATAAAGTATACAGTGTTCAATCCCAGTTCAAACCCGCCCTGTGTATCAGAAATATTCCTTTGATTTCTGAGACTGGCAGCAGCGTTGTCCACAGATTCCATCAGCAGCCCTTCTTACAGAGAAAATCAAGCATCCCGCAAAGCCTCATTAATGGCTGAGCTAATGCAGGCTGCAATTCCACCACTGCTAGTCATCTCATTCCACCGGCTGCAGAGGGACAATCATTAAGAAATATGCCTAAAATTAAAAAGAGTCTACATCTTAACTGTAAATGTTCAGTAAATGATAATATTGTTATTGAAAAGAACGACTGCATTACTGAGTCACATCAACTATGATGATATCAGGAGAATATCTGCGTTTTCTTTCTTATTAATACTTTGCGTATTAGTTAT
This sequence comes from Micropterus dolomieu, assembly GCF_021292245.1. Taxonomy (NCBI): domain Eukaryota; kingdom Metazoa; phylum Chordata; class Actinopteri; order Centrarchiformes; family Centrarchidae; genus Micropterus; species Micropterus dolomieu. The sequence continues at coordinate 29,035,375 of NC_060154.1, forward strand.
TATTCACTCTAATTAGTTTCCCACAAGTTTGTCACATCTCGTAATTTACAATTTTGTGTGCAAAGAATTCATTAAGTCAAATGGAGAAGTTGCACTATCATGCAAGCAGAACACATCTGTCAAAAAGAAAAATGCACATTTTCTGGTGTGGCGCTCCACCATCATAACATTAAGCACAGCAGCTTATTATGTCCCTACCCTAGTGAATTCCTTAAATGAGTCACATTCTCCTTTAAAACACCCTTGTAGGGAAATAATTGCATGTTTTTTGCTCAACTATAGTCATTTTTCTCCTTTATTTCAGGAACACTGTTATTCTGTGATCGCAACATGCCATGTAAGTTTCTGGGTTATCTATCATCATAGTCCATCACAACAAACTGAACCCATAAGATTTTATTTATAGAAATAACTTCTAACCTAACTCATTTCCACAACTCTAAATAAATAGTACTAATATTTATGTTCAACTGAATATTCTTTATGCAATCTGTAAGTATTAGTTAAAAATCACAATTCACAGTGTATAAACGCAACAGGTCGAGCCTTGTGTCAATGTGGGGGGGTTTGGAAAATATTCTGATATCTGATGTTCATCCCTTCTTTTCTGATACTAAGAAAGTGAGTAATGAGTAATTTGAGTTACTTTTGAGTAATTTATCATGGATTTGGTTTTCACATACTTTCAGATATACATTCATTCAGCTATCCACTTTTTCCTATTAAGGGAGCTAGATGTGCTGGATCAATTCCCAGAATGCATTGGTCGGAAGCCAGGGAAACACCCTTTACAGGCAAACAGTCCATCACAGCAGTTCAGATTTTATCCACGGTCAGTAATCTGAGGTGGAATCCCTCCTGCAGCAGTCTCAGATTTGGAGTTTGCATGCTGCTTTATTCCCTCTGAAGGGGAAATGGTGCAAACAGCTGATGCCTCTTTTCCTACTTTGCCAAGATATTCAGCGCAGTGTTGTCCATCTTGTAGCACTGCATGGCCGGCGGCATTGTCATGGCACCAACTGGCCTCATTGAAGTGACACAGAGTGCTTTGTCAGCTTTGTGTCTCAGGTGCCAACCTGCGCTTCCCAAAATAAACTGTCATGCAATGTGGCAGGACAGAAAAATGTAGGTGCGTGTTGGGGCCCCACGCCCCCCTGATAGGAAACAAATGTTCCATAGCAGAAATGTATTGTGGTTTTGGACGCCTTCCCAGCGCCGACACCAGCGACATGGTGGGGAGCTGAAAGCGTGGAGTGTGATCGTCTGCAGCATCAGCAGGGGTCTCAGCAGGTGGGTTCACAGACGCAAAACATGGAGTTTCTCTGCATTGACGTAGCCTTTTATTTATTTTTTAAGTGATTTTATCTCACTGTGGACCTGTTGGATTTTGACAGCTCTTTGTTATTTGCAGACATCCTCTTCCAGAAATAGCTTATGCTTACTGTAGTTAGCTCCTCTTCCTGTATTATAAATGGTCTGTCATTTTCTCTCTGCGGTGCAACATTACACCAGGAGAGTAAACGAAGGATGTGCACTTGGTTGAAGTCACTTTCAGGCTGATGTCAGGAAGTTGGAAAGGGTGAGCATGTGGAAAGTCACATACAGAGATTCCTTACCGGCCTCCGAACTGTAACCACTGGCCGTAACTGCCCTGCTGGATTTGGCACTGAGCATGTGATTCCTGTTAGATCTCAGCGTGGCCTTTGTTTCTATAGCTGCCATGACATTTTTATGACTAGTGGACTGAAGTAAAGGTGGGAGTCACAAAGGCTTGAAATGGAAGTTCAGTCCTCACCTCCATAATGAGGAACCAGTAGCTAATCATGCAGACAAAGGGAAGGATTCTGTAGCCTGACAGTGAGAGAGGTATAATGATGTTTCACTAAACATGGACTGCAGAGCTGCATAGGTTGTGATTTGAACAGTGTCTGAGCCAGGATTGTCTAGGAGGGGGTGAAATGGACTGCTTTTCTAGGTGGTCACTGCTCCATTCAAGCGGGAAAATGAACAATACTGTTAAAACTGCACACCCACTACAAAATAAAGTTAAAATCAATAGAAATTTTCCTCAAATTCAAGGATCTAGAATTAGAGATTGGTATCTAAAAAACCAAACTGGTTTACTGTAGCTCGCATTAAGAAATAATAGCAATATTACTGTGATAATTTTTTCAACTAATCATTACATTGAAGAGTGGAATTATATTTTCTGGTGACTGTTGTGTAAGTTATTTCTCTATGTTAAGTCAACAAGTGACAATCACAGCTAAATATATCACCGAAATTAACCCTGTTGACAGCTCCCTGTCTACCCCGTTAGCTGTTGAACTAATGTTAGCTAATCACAGACAGGGCGAGCTTTTGTTCAACTTTGAATGTCTAGAGGTGATTACAACGCTGGTGAAGTGATTAAAAGTATAACTGAGGGATTCTTGATCATTTCCTATCTGCCAGCATCAGCTGTTGTGTGGTCCTCCACTGCTATCTAGCTACAACGTACAGGTTGCGACAAGCTAATGTCCGATTGTTTGTTGACCTTCAGACATGAACACGTACTAGGTAACAGCCAACATTTTAATTGTGTAGTTTGGCTCATGCTACATTGACTATATATATGGTGAAATTGTAACCACAGGCAGCCAAGTGGGACCATTCACGTCAGCCTCCAACTCTGAGATATCAGGAACAACAACGCGCTGAAAAGAACTACAGACGTGTCAACAAACTGCAAAATGGCAGCTCCACCACTGGCAGTTACACCCAAATAAAACCCAATATTAACACCAATACATTCAATGTTATAGGAGCTGTACACTATTCATATCTGGTATCACTGCAACAAATACATAGCACAGCGAAAAAAAAGCAAATTTATTTTGTTCATAAGGTGTGGCTATAAGGTTAGCACTAGGGCTGGAATATTAATGCTTAAACTCTATTCTTGTTCTTACAATTCTACCAACATTGCGTGAATGCATGTACCTCCTGAAATAAATGTTGATACAGCGATATTAAGAAAATGAGAAACCTGCTAACAGACTTGAGCCTGCTCCTAATTGTATTTATAGACTTAATGATTAGTCGATTTGACCGTGAAACTTGTCGGCAGCCCTATAGTCCTGCAACTATTAGACACTTTATTGATTTCTTGATAGACAGAAAATTTATTCAATTAAAAAAACTTAAATCAATTAATCGTTTAGTCATTAATCAGACAAAGGTACCAAACACTCACTGGTTCAAGCTTGTGAAATGGGAGGTTTTGCTGCTTTTCTCTGTTTTAAACAGTTGAAAAATGTAATGTCTTTGTGTTTTGAACTGTTGGTCGGACAAGATTTAAAAGCATTAACATGGCCTCTAGGAATCTTTTAAGATTTTCTTACATTTTCTGACTAAACAACTAATGAATTAAGCAAAAAATAATAATTGGGAGGCTGATTGATAATCAAAATAATCATTAGTTGCAGTTCTAAAAGGGAGCTGGCCACCCTGTCATTACTATTCCTGCTGATAAATTTACATTGCTCCTGCCTCTGCCATAAAGAGATTGTGTTGATAAGTTAATATTCCGACAACAGAGATGAGATAAAGAGGTTTCAGGAGTTTGGAGGATAGCGTAACCTTGATAAAATACTCGTCTCAGTGACATTGATTTTCACCATCCATCTTCATCTGATATGAAGTATGCAAATGGTAGCATCGGCTGAGAGTGGAGTACAGTGCTGTTAAATGGGCCATTTCAAATGTTCTTTGTACTATGCTGACTTCCAAAAACCTCACTGTCAGCCAGCTCGGCGCATGCTATAGTCTTTTTGGAGACACTTTTCCACCTTTATCCTAACTCTCTTTCCATTTCTTCCACTGCTCTCCACCCTCTCTTCCCATTTTTTCTCCCCTTCTCCTCTCCTTGCATGCCATACAAATTAGGTATACCGACAGTGTCAGACTGGCTACTCATAAAATATTAACAGCTTGTAGAGACTTTTACATTGTTACATTTCTCTTCATTTTTAACTATGTCAGCACAGGTTGTGGAACATTTATGTGTGTGAGTTCAGGAAGGCTATTACCCTACCAGCTTTTTTTCATGTTTGAGATGATATCCATCAAACCTCTTTTCTCATGCAGGCAGTCTATCTCACCTCAAATATCCTTCCTTTGCAAATGGAAGCGAGGCAATATTGAAGTGTGCTTATTTATACCTACCACATCCTGGGCACATGATCTCTGGATACAAGTTCCTGGATGTAACGAGGTGTTTATTGCCTTATGAAGCTGCTAATTGCCCCTTTATGAGTAAGATAAGACCAAATACTTTGCATTAAACAACATATGGATAGTTGTTAAAATGCCTGCATGGAAGGTAAAACCCAAATTGACTGTGATAAACCATGAGTCCAATTAGAAGTTTCCTAGGATCAGTATTCCTGAACATAAATGACAATATGTGTGTCTGAGAGCCATTTTTTTTCTCATTTGTCTTTAAGACGGTTTATGTTGCTTCTTTTTTTTTTTAATCTCACCGCTTATCCCCAAGCGCATTTAGCTCAGTGGGCAGGGATGGCGTCTCTCTTTCTGCCTTTTTGTCGGATGGCCCTATAAAGATGGAGCTGTCAATCATCTGCAGGCTTCCTGAGTCCTGAGAGGCAGCACTGCTTCCCAGTGAGGGACTGGAACAATGACTTTTGTTGTCACATATGTGCTTTTCTGTTGAGCATTCTGTGGACAGTGTGTTACCCTTTAATTAAATTCATTCTTTTGTCCCGAATGAAGCTAAAGGAAGGCACACAGATGGTTGTCCAAATAATTTAACTGATTGAATATAGTGATGCAGGGAGAGGTCATTTATTGTGATCTGGGTTAAATGCTTTCTAAAGTATCATTTCAGTTTTTTACTGCTTTGGTCTTATTATCATGGTTGATTTTTGTGGGTTTTCCCTTCATTTCTGACAGGGAAAGAAACTCATCAGGCTACAGGTTATAAACAAGTTAACAGTTTAGCTACATTTATTAAAACCACTTGATTATTAGGTGATACTGAAAGTGTGAACACCTAAAATGTCAGTCATAATCCCTTATTACACAGGAAAACTGTGTGCACAAATACGGTAAGTGACGTCTGTCAAAGTTTAAGTTTAACTTGGTCAGTAAACTTGGATGGGTGCTTTCTTAACAACGAACAGACCGTTGTTTACTCTTCCAAATCATTTTGGCTCACCTGGTTTGTTTAGAAACCTGACTGACATCAGATGTATTTTTGCTGATGCATTCAATGTTATTATTCATATTGGAGTATTGTTGTTATTGGCCAAAAGTATGCACATAAACTCAACTCAAGTTGTAATAAACCAGAATGATATTTTCAGGTTTAAAAACCTACAAAGCACGCAACAAACACAATTTTCACTTGCAGTTGTAACCTTTTTAATTGTCAAAATGTCATCTTGAAACAGATATAAGTGGGTGATCTGGATAAAATTCTACAATATCCATATATACTGTGTGTAGAATATTTTCAAGAAAATCAGTTGAGAAACTGTTTATTAATCAAACTGACTAGACTAGAATTGTTTCCTTTGAGCTAAGCCAGCAAATGATCTGACGAAATAAGGAAATTTGTTAAACTGATGCAAAAATCATATAAAAGTTCAATATTGCCATAAAGCAGTGCTGCTAATTGATTTGCAGTATTACCCACAATGGTCTAATAGACTGGTTTTCAAACCCAGGGTTCGGATCACTAGATAAATCTGAGGGAAAACTATTCAAATGAAGTAATCTGAGACAACCTCTAACATGAGGTCACAAGTAGGCATGGCTCAGCTGAAAGGGCCATAAGCCAAAAAAAATGTAAAGGTGGTGGTCGAATACACCCAGAAATAAGAAAGGAACATCCACAACGTTGACAAAAGTATATTATCTGACTGTTTTTATTGTTATATCAAGCAACCCTATCCCGAGATGGTTCTGTAAAACAAGACAGATCAGCTTACAGATCAGATAGGTGCACTGCTCTGACTGTTTGTTTTATTGTTACTAGGCAACCACAGAATCGCCTGTCCTTAGCCAAACCATGATTTTGCTGTAAAGTAAGCTCACAAATCTGATCCCACTGGACAGTGGGAAAACACACAAATGACGTTGGCTGCTTTGAAACTCGAGGTTTTCAGAGCGCATAAGCAGCGCGCAAAACGTTTTTGACCAATAGAAAACAAATGGAGAAAAAAAAGCCTCTCGCTGCAAAACCTGCGCTCTGTCTGATCGGGGCCTTATACTCATTCTTTCTGTGATTGCTTTGTTGCTGTAAAAAATAATTAGAGGAAAATTAGTTGATGAGGTGTGTCCTCCTCTCTTATCATATGTAGCTGGGGCTTGCTCTCCTCTTGACTAATGATGATGTGTGGCACAGGTAGCTGTCAGCAAGGCATGATTAATTAAAAGGAAAACTAGGCCAATTTGTCATATTGCTCTAACTGTGGTCAGAGAGCAAGGCGAGTTGCACTGCCGATGCCTTCGCACCCTCCACTGTACCTAGACATCCATAATGCGCTGGGTTCTGCAGCTATTTGTGAGAAGTCTCATCAGCTCTGGGGGATTTATCTGCGTCTCTCCGCTCAGACTGTCTCAACACAGACCTGATAACAATTAGGAGGCGTCTGCTTTGGGATGGGGCTCAGAAATATGAGCGTGCCAAGCGAGGTTGACATAATGAACAGACCCAGCACAGAGGAGAGCACTCTTGTGCCTGCTGAGTTTGAAGTCTCAGAGAGGCATGGAGCCTTTTGCCACTGCCACACAGTTAAAGCTGCATTTGATTTTCTGTGTTTGTGTTTTGGAGGCCCAACCATGCAACAGTGATTAGCATTGTTGAGAAGCCAGTGGTTCACAGCGTTGCTTTCAGTGCACATCGGCGGAGGCTTCTCAGCTGCCAGCTGTGGGTCTCACTGCAGGTCCAGTGAAGAGAGCAGAAGTCTTGTTTGTGTTGGACTGCAGCGTTGCTCCCAGCATGCAGCCTGGCCCTTGTCAGCGGCCCTGTCATATCTGTCTGTGGCCTGTCCCGACAGCCAACCCAGACTCCCACGTCACAAAGGCGGGCGCGTCCTAAGAGAGACAGGTGTCAGCAACCCGCTACCCCCCTCCTCATGCTCGTCCAGGCAGATGCCTGCTGCGACGGAGCCACATATTTGAAGTTGAGCAACTTGGAAATAAGGGTCATCTCTGCCACCCATTCACAGTCTCCATATCGCAAGAGACCGGAGCTCCATCAACGTGTGAGAGCGCTCATGTCAGATATGGAACATCCACTAGAGGAGACTGTCCCAGTCCAAGAGCATTAAAGACTGGGGGTGCGTCCTGACTGACTGACACACTGACTGACAGCTTTATTGTGTCCTTTGAGGAACGGGGATGAAAGGCTCTCATGAAGAGGCCTCACAAACACAGACCATACTCAGTCATGCTCGGGAAGAATTACTTGTTCCTTTGTGTGCATTGTTGCTTCTTTGTATAGAGTCCACGTCTTTTAGCTTGACAACACTCTTTTTCACAGTGTACAAAAGCAGCAATGCAGGAATCTGACACGTTACATTCTCACTACAAAGCTTCAGACCCAAGGACTCAGGAATCAGGAATTTCATGAGGGATCCTTGTTAGCTTGTTAGCTTTTTTCCCTGACTGCATCCTCTGAAAATTGTTCAGCTCTTTTTCGAGATAACAGCAGTGCAATGATACTACAGTAGCTTTTTTCCATATGGGTGGGTACACTAGTGCTGAGCCGAGCTACAGTTTGAGCAACAATATGTAAAACAGATCCACTGACAAAAGAGCATTGTTGTGTAGACCTGTTTTATTGAGCAGTTGCACCGCTAACAAAGCAAAGCTAATCTCAGTTACAAATACGTTGCATTTCCTAAAGCTACTTCACAATAGAAGTTCCCCAATGATTTGCTGGTGGAATGCTTTAAAACTTTAGCTGAACAGTGTCCACAAGTGACAGCTACAGAATTAATGCTAAAACAAAGAGTGCCATTAGTAGAGATGTGTAAGTTACAAAGCAATATCTGTCTAAAGTTTGCATGAACCAACATTTGCAACTGCATATATATATATATATATATATATATATATATATATATATCAGGAGAGACAAAGAGAGACACTGAGACACATCTTTAAGCTCCATAATTTTAGAAGCAAATTTGTCCATATTCTGCTGCTGTTCTACCTGCATGACATTTCTATTCAAAGAAATTACATTAAATAGTGAAATTCAAATGACTAATGTACCCTTTCCTCTCACTTGTCCCTGTATCTTCATACTCTGTGGCTAGCATCCCCATTTTCTCTGTGTGTTATTTTTGTAGTCATCTAAATTGATCCACAGTGAAGCCAGACAAAGATTGCTGTATATTTAATGTTTTTCACCAGCCAAATTAAGAGTGCAGTCTGTATGGGGGCTCTGTTCGTGTGTGTGTGTGTGTGTGTGTGTGTGTGTGTGTGTGTGTGGGGAGGGGGTGCTGTGACATTAATAATTTAATTGCAGTTGTGTATCCGAATGCTGCAGGAGTGCCATGTGATGGATATTTTTTAATGATATGAAGAGCGAAGCACAGAAAGATCAATGCCGGCACACCCATACCCACACACACAGCCACACTCAGACACACAGTGTCTGTCATTGTGAATCTAAGGGCCTAGTGAGGATGATTGTGCTCCCACACTAATATTGTTTTGGTCCATAACCCGTCTGGTCTGATCTTATGGGCTGAAGGTCTCCGGCCCAAATGACTCTGTCCCCTTTGCTGTTGCTGTCAGAACTGACAGTCCTCATGTTTATTTCATTTTGCGTCTGGGCTGTCTCGTTTCCCTATCCTCCAATGTCATTAACGCTCCGAGCCAGGACCCTGCAGTGGCGCGCCTAATGAATTCCTCTGCGGCTCCTCGCTCCCCACCTAGTTACCCCAGCTCAAGGTGTCAAATTAAAACAGCCTGGGAAAAGAGAGAGGACACGGCTCTTGTTTGTATGTGTGTAGGCTCCTTTCATTGCGTGCGTGCCCCTCTGTTGCATTATTGAATTTGTTTAAGGCAGCAGTTTGTTTTAAGTTAGGATTGAGAGAGTGTTGCTTTTGTCCCTGACCGTCAAGAACAAATGAGCAAAATGAACTTTTCATCTTTCAATTAGAAAAGGAGTCAACAACAAAAGACAAAAACACCTCTCCGCTGTAGAAATGAGTTTGATCCTGTTATACAAGAGCTGTTTCTGATGTCGACATGCTGCTTTGACCTTCCTTTTGGTTTATGATCTGTGTGATTGTCACGTGCTACTTGATGAAGAATTGTTGCTTTTAACATTTGGGATCTCCGCGATAATTTGGGGAATGAAATTAACAGCAGCGAGGATGCCTGTGTGACTGCTAATTGTGCTTATTTAGTTGTCATTGTGATAAGCGTAACGAGGCCAGACGTGTTATTGAGCTGTGAGCTTGCAGTGGGAAAGCAGATTTCTTACATTCACCCCACGTTGACGGAGCCTTTATGATGAGCATTTATGTTTGTGTTTGTTTGGGAAATGTACAGTGGGAATGACATTTTTATTTATCTGAATATATCAATTTCACATTTATACAGCATGCTTTTGTTATAATAGTTGTTAGGTTGCACCATTGTTTTTGTCATGCTTTGTGATTATACAGGGTGCATATTGAGGTTAAGTGAGGTCAGTGCTATGCTATAGACAATATGTGCATTTCCCAGTGGAGACCCTTCAGAAGTGACCACAGCGCTGCTGCTGCCTGAGAGTCAGAGGAGCGGGCCTCCCTGTGTGGCTCTCTCTCTTTCTCTGACAGTGCCGGAAGATGGAAAATGGTGTCAATCAATTCATCAGAGCAACACGGGTGGCTGTGCAGAGAGAGGAGCTGTGGGCGTGGTAATGGCAGCGTGCAGGAGGAGCACAGCACATGATTATGGCTCCCTGCTGCAACTATTTCCCCTTACCGCTGTACTGCTGATGCTGCAGTGCCTTAATGGACTGACTGACTGTACACCCGTCGGTCTGCAGCCACAAAAGATTCCTGCGGAGCGCCCTTAGTGGGCCACAATGGCAATCTGTTGTTAGGTGGGAGGATCTGAAGGGCCTCATTCCCAGCATCTCTGTGTGCTCCGCAGTCTCCGCCTTGTTTTGGATCACCTTGGCACTCAAAGTCCACGCCTTGTTAGACTGAAAGAATGTGCTGCGTTAATTAAAGATGTGTAAATATGCTTGAATGGGCCGCATCTTCACATTAGGAGAGATTTGCGGAATCAGCGCTGTAATATATTTTAATTAAGAATTAATTAAAAAATAATGGGGATTTTATTTTGCCTGGCAGACTGGGATGGACATGGTTCTGGCGTCTGCTGTGATCTCATCAGTGGAATATTGAGCACCTAGCCTTCTTTTCAGGAGCACAGGGAGACTGTTAAGGTCTCTCGAAAACAAAAGCTCTAACCTCTCCTCTTAGAAAAAAAATGAAGCAAAACAGACATTTACTGTGGGAGGGAGTGGCCAACGCGTTGGCTTAATTAAATTTTTTTTCCACTCCCCCCCCCCGCCCCAATCCTCACCCTCACCCATCCTCTTCTCTCTTTTTCGGCTGGCAGAGCAGCAGAGTGGCTCTGAGACACGGAACACTAGTTGTGCTGGCAATTATGTTAATGGGATGCTATTAGGCCATGATTCCGTATGAGCGATCGGGGAGAAGAAGAGCCCCGGCGGCAGAAAATGATAACGGAGCGTGCGCCTCGTTGATACCGCTCCAGCAGGATCATTTGCATAATGAACCCTCCCCACTAACGAGGGGTGTGGCCTCGACACTGAGCTACTTAGAAAGCTCAGGAGTCGCAGCATGAGGCGAGCCGACAGTGAAAGCACAATGTGACAAAAAGATTCATGGACTTCACTAGTCGTTGCGAAAGCCATTTTGGCACGAATGTAACTGTAGCATGCAAATTCCTCAGTTGGTTCCTTTACAAACTCATTTTACAGGCTCCGCTCAGTATTTCCTTCTACAGAGAGACTGACAATGCAATTTCTTTGTAGTGCACTCTTATCTTGAAAAATGAATGAGGAAATCTCCAGATTGCTGGCTCTTTGGTCTAATTTGGTCGTGTATCTTGGACTGACTAAAATCAAAGGTGTTTTGTTGCCTCTGTGTAGTGTTGGCACATATAGCATATTGTTATTTCTGGCAGCTACATTCTAAAATGTCTTCCAAAAATAGTTGCAAATCAAATATTCAGTATGCTGCCATTGTCAATTTATTCATTTTTAACTTCCAACCTTTCTGTTCAGAGTCAATATTTTGCATGCCATGTACAGCACAGACACACGCGCACAGTGTCGAGTTTTTGGCTGTATGAGTCACTAAGCGTTGAGAAGGAAACTACCTTGGGGCACCAAAGCCCTGTGGATTCCCTCAGCAGCTAAAATAAAACAAGCTGAGCGGGGATTGCTCCACTTCATTCACACTGCTACATCTGCTAAACAAACTGCATCTATGGCTGCCATTTTTGCCTTATTTATATAGCTGAGGTATGCTATTGATCCCAATCCTAACAATTTATTATTAATTCGGCTGCACAGTGCAGCATCTTTATTTATGCATCGCTCCTCTCTCTTGATGTCTTGATGTATTATTTGTGTGTCCACACAGTGTGCGGTATTTTCCTGCAGCACTGCTTGTCGTCTTTAGACACAGCCTCAAGATTTGATCAGAATGATCTCGAGGCCCAGGGGAAGACATTAAACACCCAGAATGCCCCTCAGGCTGCTCTCCCCTCCTCTCTTTCCCAACCTTTCATTCTCCCTTAATGAGAACTCCTCCTAATTATTTCAGTGGCTGGAGCGTGGGGACACAGTCGGAGTTAGATCCCCTGCGCTCGGACGTGACTGCTATGCTGATGAAGGCAGGGGATCAATAATTTAGGCTCTAGCCTTAATGGCGGGGTGAGGAGAAAGCGATACATCTGAGTCAGAGATTACATTTTAAAGGCACAGCCCGAGCTCCAGCCAGGCTGAGTTAACTAGAAGCCCCTGAATATGTTTGCTGTAAACAGCTGACACATTTATGCTTACTGGAATCCTTATCGCTCTTCCTCTAAAGCTAAGTCTGTGTCTAAGTGCTTGTTTACCTAGCTTTGTGTATCCTGCATTCAATTATTGCAGTCTGCAGAGTCACTCTGAAAATGTTTTGCTTGCCAAATGATTTGCATTTGAAGTACATGGGGATATAATTGATTTAGAGGCATGAATATTGATAGTATCTTATCAGCTTGGTGCCCATCCCTCAAACCGCTCTGTGGAGAATAATGGTCCTCTGAGCATTTTTCTGGTCATCTTGCTTTAGCGGATGCACACATAATCTTTAAGTGTACAGAGCCTCAGCTCCATGAAGCCCTTCCATCTCCCTCTGGGGAGGCATCCATGCATCTTTTAAGGACTCTTCACATCAAGAAGGCCTGAGCAGAGTACCCTGCAGTCTCTCCCTCAATTATTAAAGCTGGGATTTTGATGCTCTGTTTTAACTTAGCGTTGGAAGAGAAGAAGGGAAAAGGGAGATATTCAGAGGACAGTAGCCTAGCCAAGCCTCACATCCTTCCACCGAAGGAAGAGAAAGCTGGTGGCAATTTTCTATGGCAATTTATTAGAAGATTCTTCCTTTTTTTAATGGAAACTTGGAGGAGTTTTGAAACATTCATGTGGATTTCATATTGCAGACATTCCCTCTTCAAACAGAATGATTCACTGCGGGTTGCATTACAGTTTTCCAGCGCTGCATACACTGTCACTGTGTGATAGAAAAGGGGCTGCATCCAATTATAACAGGGGACACATTTGCTCACAATGTTTCCTTTGATTGATGTGTGAGGGCTGTGGTCGGAGCGCTAACCAAGTCCAAATGGCTCAGATTGAAACGTTACTTATTGACTCAAACGTCAACAACAGATATAAGTGTCCTTGGCGCTGGTTGCCATAGAAGTGGGAGAAATGAGTGATCAATCAACTAAACACAAGGCAGGATCTCACGTTATTCCCATCATCACTTGTAATGTAAGAAGATTTAGTTATTGCGTACAGGCTCAGGGTATGGAGTCCCACTTGGCCTTGATTTGATGTCATTGTTTATTTATTCATTGAAGTGCCAAGGAAGTCATGCAAACTCCGCAAACTGTTTGGCTGATGGCAACGGTGCTCCATATAAACTCCATCCATTGTCTCTGTGAATTGCAGCTGCCTTTAACTCTGATTAAATATTGATATCCATGTAAACACTGGTGCCATATTGAGTACTTTATTCAGAGTCACAGTCTCCCTCTGCAGTGTGGAATGAGCTGCTGCTCGCATGAGAAATAAGCCCATTGTTTCTGGGCTCACTGTTGATTTATGGTGACAAAATAAAGTGTTCTGACACCGAGCTGAAATTAAGACCCGACCGATTTCCAACCAAGGTGTCGGTGAATTTGAATAAATCCTTCTGCGAGTGCGAGCTAGCATGTCCTTGGTTTGCAACACACATGAAGCTGCTGTGAACAGCGACGGCTGTCGCAGTAATTTAATGTTGTCTTCCACAGGCATAAATATTCTCTGGTTGAGAAAAGGCAGAGGATTAGTATGACCTAATTGATAACTTACAAGATTTATTCAGCACAGACAATCAATCAACACAACACTCTATAAAGTGGTTTGTTACAACTGATTATTTGATAGTCTTTGTGGGTCAAAGTGTGCTCCACATGCTTAAGAATCGAGACTGGAGAGTGTGTAGATTTATTTCTGTTCCCTTTACTGTTACAAGTATATTTTGTCCCAATCTTTACATATAATTCTTTTTTAAATTTGAGGATAATGTACATTCCTCAGCCCTAATTGCACCAGTGGAAGATAATCATACTCCCCACTCAGTTGCCCTGACCTTCTCTCTTTTTTTGATGTCTTTCACTAATTAATTCCCGTGACTTCTATGTTGCTGTTTTAAGTCAGTGATAAGATATTATCAGTAAAACTCAACACAATCTGTTCAGATGTTTCACATCAAAAGCCTTTCAGTGGCTCGAACAGCATAACCCCACCGTCTCCTGGTATCCTTTTAAAACAAGTAGTGTAGGACGTGCTGTGTTGATCAGTAATAGTAATGATAAGAAAAATGGCAAATTAGAAACAATTGGAAAAAAATTACTGAATGAAAACAGTATTTTTGTTGATAAGAGAAATTCCTGTTCTACTTTGCTGTTTGTTTGAATCCCGGTTAAGTTTATGTCAATAAAACTCAACAACACTTCACATGAAGTGCCGAGTTTTATTTGTAGTAATTTAACAGTGATTGAAAAAAAACTGCAAAAATAGAAACAATTAGAAATAACTAGTGAACTGATGAAATAAGTGCTGTGGAAAGGCACATTATTCAGAATTTACCATGTGAGCCATTATAGTGTGAGCCATTACAGGGGGGTAAGTCCACCCCCCCGCTACCCCAAACCCCAATGTGTTTTTCACCCGGCCTGTATTAGTAACTGCATGAACTGTGTGTTCATGCTATAGTGTGAGACTTGCTTTTTTTGAATCCCTGCATTTGTTTGAGAATTTACTGTACTGGACCATCAGGCAAATTGAAAGGGATTCTGGGTACACAATCATCCTGGATTGCATCCGCAGATTAGCTGGAGGCTCAGTCGAGCTCACTACCACCTGCATCTTTCATCCTACACTGCAATAGTTGCCACATACTGAGATAATTCTACTGCAAGGGGAGACATTTTCTTTCCTTCTCTCTTTCTGTTTTTCTCTTGTTGTCTTTTCTCTGAATAATAGAGCTCCTGCCAGTAGAGTTTGTTTTTTCCCCCTCAGTGTTTGCCTGATATCTCAGGGTCAACTCAATGGCTATGTGAAACAGAAACAATTTTAGACTTTTACTGTGAGACTGTACAAGTGCGTATGTGCATACAGTATACCATGAGCCGTGTCTGAAATGCCATGCTCTTGGGAGTGGGAAGCTATCCACATATAAGAAATGAATGAGGTAATGTGCTGGGAGGTAATGGGTTTATGCAACATACTGGAACAGAGAAGCTCATTAGGAGACTAGAGCCTTAACCCCAGTGCTGCTTGCCTTTACTCCCTTTGTCATAGCAGACTGGTGGGAGCCAGGGACTTTAGTGCTGGAGGGGGGGAATCCATTTTGGGTGGTGGAATTCAATACTGGGAGTCTTTGCACAGAGGCACAGGTGAAGTTACTTTATGTATGAAATGGCCTGTCTCCAAGCAGCAAACCAGCCATGTCGCTTCCACTGGCAAGGGAGCACAATCAATAGGAAAGCACTCAGTATTAATACAATATAAGTGACCTATATTTCATGTTAAATGTGTATAAAAGTCAATGGCACTAATGATTCAAAACTAAATCCGAAATACAGGTGCTTATAAGGGCTTAGTATTGAACCTTAAAATGTGTCCATAGCACCAAGTACCAACAGCTGGCGCCAAATGTCTGGCTAAATTCATTCTGGTCTTTACTTATTCTTTGATCAAATGCTTCGTGATTATTTGAAACTTTTTCAAATTGCTCGTTTTGTCTGACCAAAGATGTTCAGCTTATAACCACATAAGAAAAAAGCAGCATCTAATCTTCACAATTAAGAAAAAGAAAGATATCTATACTTTTACTGTGGATCAACTCATCATTATTGTCTTATTACTCTTTAATTAAAAAATAATAATAAGAAGAAAATAAAGATTTAATGTTTATTTATATTGTATTTAAAAGGGAATTAGGTTTCCTAGTAGAATCCTTGTTGCTGCTTGAATTCTTTGATAGTCTACTAGTATAGCATCATTTTAATACCCAGCCCTATCGCTAGCTGGGTGCTTGGGATTTACTGTAACTGTAAACTTCACATCCTATTTAGGATTTGATAAAGGAGCAACATGAACAATCTCTCGGTTATGATGAGGATTTTGTTGAACAGCAAGGGTAGTGTTTTGTTGGTAGCTGCACACAACATGGACAGAAAATCCAAGGATGGGCTTTGTGCCATATACGTTGTTATCACACATCACTGGAGAGCACATCAGCTGCACAAGTGCGCTGCAGTGTGTGCACGCTTCACCCAGTGACGGTGTCAGCATTATAACTCGGTGAATAACATGCTTCGATCATGGTTGGTTTGTATGATTGAGACATAGTTGGGGGTTTGCCTCTCTCTGCAGTGGTAGGATTTGTTTGGCAGGCAGGCATCACCAGGTTTCTGGCCCGCGTGGAGGCTGAGTTTCCGGTCTATTTCCAGCGCTGCGTGTTCATTCTAGGTGACTGGGGGGACTGTGTGTCATTAAAGGCCCGTCCTCTCCCTCTACCCAAGTGTGAAATGCTGCGCCTTGGAGATGCTGGTCTGCTTTTTGTTTGTTCGACCAGTTTGTCGCTACTCGGAAATGCTGGGTAGAAGGTTAGTGCTGCTTTTAGAGGTCAAGAACACGCTGCGCTGTTTGAATTAGACATTTCTTTTGGCTATTTTGTTGGGGTTTTTTTTACTTATCTTACACAAGCAACAACCTGAGACTACATCCTTATTTTATAAAGCCATTGTTTTTGTCCTTATTTTCACTGAAGTTCTGTTTTTAGACTATTTAATTCTGCACATGCGTAATGAAAGACGACACTGTTAGTATAGAGTTTTCTCATTTACTGTTGGCTAAAAGAAATGAGCCTGTTGGGACATATCACCATAACAATAAACTCTGCCAATTATCCCCTTGTTGACAGTTTCCAAACCATTTTATAGTTGATTCAAAGATATCAAACTTTATAGGATAAAAAGATAAGGGACAGAGCGCTGTGTGGTTTTTGTGGTTCAAGTTTATACTATATTCTATATTAAAGGTCCTTCATGACATTTGAAACTTTATTGGACAGGACTTGGAAATGTGGAGGCAGTATATAAAATGAGTAATTTATTAGACTTTGTGCCCTTTTGTGTGTGTTGTGTTTTGAAATATTGTATAGAGAGACAGACAAGCTCAGCCTGTGTGGTTTTAATGCTGCAGTCATTCGGTAATGATGTGCAGTAAAGAGCAGGTGACAGATGCTGAAATAAAAGGAACATGACATATCAATATTTAGCATAACAGATGTGATGTGGCATTTTATAATGCCAATAATCCCCTGCTGACCCTGTTAGACAGTAACAGCTGAGTGATTAGTAAATTTAACAATACAGTGGTTCAAAACTGGCTCTGTAATGTTTATTATTTCAGTTTATTGGATGCACAGGATTTGATTTTTTTTGAGAGCCATCTTCCGATTATGTACTGAGATGGGGTATCCATTTCCTGCATGTTCTGAAAGCGGTTCAGGGAAGGCTATAAAAGCACTGTCTTAAGTCGGAGACTTTTTTTCCCGAGGCAGGTGCGCATCCTCAGCCACGAGAGCAGAATTTAAAAGGAGCAGAGGAGGTAAGCTCTGCGGGGAAACCAAAGTAGGAAGTCAATAAGGCCTGAATCTTTTATGAAGGCAGAGGTATTCAGATCACAGCTCTGCCAACAGAAAGAGCAGCCTGCTGCTTATATGAGGAGACAGAGAGTAGTAGAGGGTCTAAATCTCCCCCTGATTTACCTCAATCCTCATTAACACAGGAGCTGCTGCTCGTTTCGGCTTGTGCCTTAAAGAGAAAGGGGTGAATGTTGTGAGTGTACAGCCTAGTTTACCTACACCATGATGAAATACAAGAAATAGTGTCATAATGATAACCATTGCGTATATTTTTGTTAGTTAGGTATCATGAGCAAAAGGATCATTCTGCTTTATATACAACTTGATGGGTGATACCTTCATAGTTTCCATCATTTCTGTTGGTTATGACAACACTTGGGCTGCAACTAACGTTTACTTTCATTATCGAATAATCTGCTGATTATGTTCCCGATTCATCAATTAATCGTGTGGGCTATAACATGTCAAAACATTTTGAGAAATACCCATCAAAGTTTCCTAAAACCATCTTCATGACATGACTTCAGATTATTTGCTTACTGCGTATTTTGTGTAAAACAGAAAAAAGAAAAGCAGCAAATCTTCACAAATAAGGAGCTAGGGAAGGTTTTAAAACACTTAAACAATTTGTCAATTATTAAAATATTTGCTGAATAAATATGTGTTGATCGACTAATTGATTAGTCGACTTATTGGTGCAGTTCCAGATAACACTGTACTCACAAAATTGATCAAAAGATAGTGGTGTGGTCAGACAACCAGAGACATTTTAAACAAGCCAACAGTTTACCCAGATTTTCTAAAACACTTTACTTTGAGGGAGTTAGCACTCTCAAAATATCAGTAGTAATCCATCATTGCACTAAAAATTCAAAGTTAAAACAGCATGTTGTTTTGCTTACCAATAAATTTTGAAGAATGAAAGATGAGCATCTGTAGCTCTTTGTATTAGTTTTACGATCCACAACTCTAATAGATGTGTAAATAGGCAACTGTTGCTAACACATTTGCCAAAAGAACTTTATAATTTGATGATATGTCAAAGTTGTGCATCCAACAGTGGTCAAAAATATCAATTAATGCAGGCAAGATGTGGACTTTTAAAAAACAAAAAGATGAGGTATTCATTGGCCTAAACTGTGGCGCTCAAATATAAATATAATTATTTAGCAGCAGTCATCACACACAGTTCCTGCAGGGCTGAAAGACTCACTAGCTCTTCTATCATATCTGTCTGCTGTCCTCACTTCACTTAGTCTTTCACTGAGTGTATTTGAGTGTGTGTTTTGTGCTGAAAGACAGAGCGTCTGAGTGGCCCTTGTTTACTAAGACCGTGTCTGGGGAAGTTTAAGTTTGCTATTGATTAGGGAGACAGAGTGCATCTGAGAACTGATGTTTTGTGAAGCATCAGCTGAAGAATAGCCTGCGTTGTGTTGAGCACTGAAAATAGCCCATCAGCGCCTAATCAAATTAATGCATACTTACTGCTGCCAAGATCTAATTAAGCATGCCGGCGAAATGCACAAAGACACCAAATGACATCGGATGAAAAGGGAAAATATTAATTTGAGTGGGAAACAAATATCCAGCAGGGATTTAATAGATTCCTGGAAATGTAACATTGACGCTGCCCTGCTCATTCATGCTATCGACTGAGAGCACAGGAAGGAGCAGGTGCAGCACTGCAGAAAGGTCGAGGTTGGTCTTTGTGAATGTTGGCCAGCTACACCGGGGCTGGGACATGTCCACAATAACAGACCTTTTTTATGTCCTTTTTTCTCTCCCAGCGATGCTCCACTGGCTCTCATTGCAATTAAAACCAAGTGTCCATCAGAGGCTATCTCTGCTCTGTGTGGCCCATATGTTTGGGTGCTGATAGAGCGTGGATTACTCTGTTTGGGACACAGATAACAGGCTGTTTATAACCTTGGCAGAGTCTGGGGCCTAATCTGGCAGGAGCATATTTCCCCTTGCTCCCCGATAAAGGCCTGTTAGCAGCTTTATCACACGGGCAGATAGAAGTCGAGCCAGAGCGAGACGAGCACAGCACTGAGCCCAATCTGGCACCACACGCACACACACGTGCGGTTCTGCTACTTTATTTTTAGAAGCCTTGTCACACCCACACACGCATGCACGCACGCACGCACATACACACATTTACACCAACACCTCATTCCTTGACAGAAAGAGCAATTAATTTCTACATCTGCCTTCTTGGGCAGCACAAGGACCAGCAAACAAATTAAAGGACAATGTCCTCATTCATCATTATAGCATTTGGAGTTGTATTATGTCTGTGCATCAGAAAATAAACAAGAGCAAGGAGATGGAGGCCGTTCTCTCTTATACATGCCATTACATTTGGTTGTAGTTTGTTGTGTATAACCTAAAGGTAATTAGCCTGAGTTGGAAAACACAATGTGCCCAAGCTGTTACTATGTTTGTGTAAGCTATTCTTTTTATCTACAGTACCAATGGGGATCTTAATTTATTATCAAAGAGAAAATCCTGACTAAATAAAAGGAAGGTTTTATAGCTGTTTTCCTGTGTATACCTCTAAGTTGCTCTGGGATACGTGCGAGCCTGCTCTGCTATTTTCTATATCCCCATCTTGATGGCTCTGCGTCGGCACAATTAGAGAGGCTCCTTTCACAGCCAGAGAAAATTGTCGTCCTCTGTAAATTGCTTTTGCCGCAGCTTAAAGAAGATCTCTTGTTACCCTCTCATTCAGTCTTTCTCTCTCCCGCTCTCCCCCTCTTTCAGGGAAATTGCTTTCTCGCAATCAACAGATTGCTTGCTGCACTTAGGGGTAAATACAGGTAGACTAGAGCATTAGCATAACATTATTCAGACAAGTGTCAACCTCTAGGCAGTTAGCGCTGCATCTAAGCTCAGTGTGAGGTGAAATGAAGTGCTACAGAGTTGGAGGAGCTGCTGCTGCTGAGATTTTCCGAGAGGAGCTGGAATTGGCCAAAAGTGCAAGAGGAAGAAAAGATGATGCACTTCAACATTTCTGCACTTAAAAAGAAAAAACACAAGTCATCTTAAAGGAATTCAAGCATGGATATGTGACAGCGCACTTTGCCTCAAGGTCACTTAACATGTTTACTCCCTCTCAGGCTGGTGGAGGACTTAGATCCTGGGCTCTCTGGAGGTCTGCAGCATGTAGGTCAGACTGGCCTCATCATCCAATTGCAAAACATGCAGGATAGGCAAGATGGGAAACAGCTTTATTGGTGCGGTGCTGATATATGGTCCGGTGACACGGGAACTGAAAACAGAGCTTGATGTTGGATCCGTCCTGCTACAGAAAAATTGTAATGCCTTTTCACTCGTGCCAGTTAGCTTAAATTAACCTCACAAGCGTGAGTCTAATTAAGTTTCCTCATTGAAGCTTAGCACCACTCCCCTCCTCTGCATATGATTTGATACCCTCTGTCCTAGGGGATGGGCTGTGGAGAGCAGCAGGCATGATCTTTCACTGGGGGAGACACTCTTTCTATCCTCCTCCATTACTCCACACTGTTCTCTCTTCTTTCTTGATTGACAACAGGGGTTCCTTCTGACCTACATTTGCATCTGCTTCCTGACCCAAATAGGACCCACGTAATGAGCCGCTCTGCTCTTTTTTATTATTATCCTGACCAGGAACTTGTGTGGTTTTCATCCTGGCTACAGGGGGGTGTTTAGCTGTGCGGCGGTAGCAGTGTCCCCGGGGCTTTGTGTCTGGTGCTGCAAGGCTGCACAAAGACACTGTCCCATCTAGACGCCCTGCCTGCACAGCCACCCAGGCCATTCTAGGTCATCTGATTACTTTTCACGGTGGTTACTAATCAGTGACTTGTGTTAATATGCTGGATCACTGAGACACAGAGGCGAAGTCATCATTCAGATTTCAATCTAATTTGTCAGCCGCCATGTCATCAGTTCTCCTGACGTGTCTTCCCAAATATGGCAATCTAGCCAAAATCCATTGAGACTCCTAGCTGTGCAGAGAGTTGCGCTGTAATATAATCTGACTGTGCAATGAGGCTGTTATTGTTTCCACCCAAACACCAGGAACAGTCAGCACTGGCAGCAGCTTGTACACAAATAGAGAGAGAGAGAGATCCCCTGGGATCCCACTGTGGATTCCACGAGCGAGCGTGAAAGCCGCTCGGTGCTCTCAAGACATGTTAGTGCAGCAGCCGTCACAGCGAAGACTGTCTGATAAACCCAATCATCACATCTGAAATATGAGCAGCTTCTCAATAAAGATGCTTTGTCAAAAAGGAGATAGTTCTGTTCTCCGACACATTAAAGTGTATTCAGAGAACAAATTCATTGTCAGATCATATATGTGAGCAATGCTTCACAGTGTTGGGCGTGTTCCCAATGTTGTAACCTTCTTATTGAATACATCACACACATGCGTATACACTCATCACACATAGACGTGGTGAGGAGATTGAATTTTGTTCCAGCAGAAATATAAATTTAGACTCGCAGGAACTCTGAAACTTGTTTCCTGGTTTCATTTCCTGTCTCTTCACCGTGGGATTTTCTCTTGTCAGCAAGTGTGATATTATGTGAATAATCTCATTTTCCTGCAGCTTTTGCAGCTTTCATAATGCCATTTTCCCACATTCCTGATTTTGATGAACATCCTCGCCGCCCTAAGTGTTACAGTTGTGCAAGATAAAAGCTGTCCTTTTCGAGGGAGAAGTGAATATGACATATTCACCTGGATATTCTTTTCGTTCATTTCACTTCTGCTTTAGTCCCCCTCATTTCAGATAATATTGCTCCCATCTGTGCTGAACAATCAGAAAGGAAACCTTTTCTAGCGGCTGCAGTAGATGGCCTTTCATTTTCCACATGCCTGCAATCATAATGACATAATGTTGTGCACGAGCCTTTGCTCTTCTCTCTATTCCTCGCTGTGGATTCATGCTCAAGGAGCTTCACTGTTCCTGATATGTAAAATACCAAATCCTATTATTTCTCCGGCTAAATAACACCGCTCCCAAAGGCGTTGTGTGATGTTTTAATGAGAGCCCCGATTCCCGATGCTCAACGCTGTCTTCTCCTCTGCATTTCCTTAAACTGCCAAGTAAGAGCCCCATTAATAATTCAGCTCATTAAAGTGTGTAATTAATCTGGAGCTGTGTAACAGGGAGAGACTAGGGCGCAGGGAGAAAACTCTCCAGGGGGGCACAAGAGAAACATTGGGCTAAGAGAAACAGCACACCCGCTGTGATGGAACCAGTTCCCCGGCACACAACCAGTCCTCCTGCATCATTTATCTGGCAGGAAAAAGCTACAGAGAGGCGCCGCCGCTGCTGCTGCTACACACGAGACATCTTCAGGCCAATCAACAATGCAGCACGGGTACACACAGGGCGCGGGGACTGTGTGTGTGTGTGTGTTTGTGTGTGTCCTTGTGAGTGTTGGGAATCTGCTGTGGTGTCTGTATACTGTAGATGGTGAAGGTCAGTTTCTGGTTTTCTTAGAAGGCTGTTTTGGTCAATACAGATTTCCATAAAATGTATACATAGACCTCAAGATACAACATTTATACTAATCTTGTATTGTAGGATTTTTTTTGTCATATTTATACACAAATAGGGACTCAAGACATAGTCAGTTAAGTCAGCACTTAATATTTGCAGCTAGAATGTTAAATGATAAGAATAAATAGAAATTAAATCTTACTATCAGTTACTACCATGATGCTTTTGGTCACTTGTCAAGAAAAAAGAAAGAAAATGTAACTCATTAAGTCATATTTCCCTATTTATTGGGAACAAGTGCTCAATTCAAAATTACAACATTTATGCAACAGCAAGTAAATCCTGGATGTACTTTATAAAATATGTTGTTTAGATCTCATACAGCAGGTTTTGAGTGGTTATAGTTAGTTAAAAATAGCTTTCAGGTAAACAAAGTCATGCTGGAATTTTAATTGGCTTCTGCAGAAAAGATTACAGGATAGAAATCACCATGCTCATCATCATATAAAGAAGCCACTCAAAAGAAAGTGTATCTACTTATTTATAGATGTAGTAATATTTTCAGGTTGCAGGATGCTATATGTGGACACACTTGGATGTCTAATCAAAGATTGTTACTCATCTGGAGTTTATGTAAAAAGTGGATATTGATTTTTATCAGATTTTTCAAACTGTCAAATATTGGATCAGCCTCAAAAATCCAGTATCTTTTGTTACAACACTGTGTTGAGTTTGTTCAACTCGTCTCTTTGTTGGGATGGGAACCAAAAACCAGTTCTAAATTAGAACCGAATCCGAATCCAAAATGCCAAGAGCTGGGTTCCCGTTAACATTTTTTCATTTGGCTTCTCCTTACAGGTTCCTAAACGCGATAACCCTCTATTATTGCAAACAAAGGCTGCATATCTATAAGGACATGGCTATCTGCCAGGACCTGTCTACATCACGCATCAACGCAACAGCGTGTTAATTTGTTTAGATACGAGCATGCATGGCTAACATCACAACAGCAGGGAAAGATGGATCGTGATAAACGCTCAAAAGTGTGGCTTCACTTTATTAACGAAAACGACATGGCAAAGGGCAATGCACGCGGGAAGCTAATTAGTCGGGTTGCACATCAAATTTGACCAAGGCAGCACGGCGTCTCCTAGCTCCTAGAGTGTGTCATCAGCCAGCGCTAGCACCTCCAGTACAGCCAGGGACACACCGTTCTCTTTGGCAATGAAGGGGAAGATGACAAAAGAGAAAACTGTCAAATGCCACAGTATCCACAAGAATGTACTGACTGTGGAGCATGTGTTTTTGTTGTATTACTTTGTAAATGGTATTTTAATTAAACAATTTAAGTCAAAGTAAACACTTCAAAGAATAAAGATGTTTTTGTTTACCATATTAGAATCAACACTGTTAATCGATAAGAACAGGAATCGAAAGAAATCCAAATGATACTCCACCCTAATAGCACAGTAATAGTAGTTGCATATTAATAATAATGATTACTGCACAAACATGTATGATTGTATGAATCTAATTGCATTCTCTGATTTTGGACATTTACAAAAGTATAAAAGGATTTTTCTTCAGAGGGGTACTATCTGAATTTACATGCCACTGAACAACAAAAAGCCCAAACAAAACAGCTGAGATGAGCCGTGTGCTGTTGGCTTTCAGCTGTTTCAGGTAGACCTCAGTAAACAGTGGCATTCACACTCCGCATGCCTGCTGCCACTCATGAGCCCTCAGCTGCTCCAGATGTGGCTTAATTTACTGCGACTTGGCTAATCATGGTGATTAAGGATTAATTACTGTTAATCACTTTTACATAAACTGGTTGGCAGTAGGAGAGCTGCGCTCGGTGAAAAATGCCACACAAGTGTGTGTAGTCAGATAGATGGAATGGGACAGAGCTGGAAACCACCAGGCTTCACCAGTCGGGTGTTTCTGCGGGTTTATGCTGTAACTTTTTTACTCATGAGCATACCGGTCAAAGGAAGTTAAACTCTATTAATTCTCTGCATCAGTTAATACTGGTCAAATAGTACGAAGCCAATTTGTACTGAAGGTATGTGTAGATTGTTTGAGTTTCAGCATTCCTAAATAGGAGTCTATCTTGCTGACAGAATAGACATTGTCAATATTCAACACATCAGTTGGTCTTTCCTGGTCAGCCGAGGCTAAACAGACACTGCTGGGCTGTGCGACTGTCCTGCTACAGGAGATAAGAATGTGAAGGAGCATAACCACTGTGAGTTCCATTAACACAGACTGACAAGGGAATCACAGGGACATCAGGGGGTCCGGGGTGAGGCTGACAACAAAGCCGCTGCACTTTGCTCGTACCCCCCCCCACCACCACCACCACCACCACCACCCCCGCACAAGCTGAGGGTGGCAGTGTGGTCACCTTCCCTCCTTGGCCTGGTTTCACACTGACATGCTCGTCTGCTCTCCTGAAGGAATGGCTTTAATAAGGTAGAGCAGATCAAGGCGACTGTTAATGACATGGCAGGCCCAGTCAACACAATGCCCAAGGCCATGGATGGGCCCCAGCCTGGTGCAGGCTGCTGGACGTTTGCTATCTCATGTGGGACACACAGGACACTTGTCTGGATGCTCTTTAACTGCTACACATCCTTCATGTGGGCTGAGAAGTTGTAGAGTGGAATGAACCCTTCACTGAGGGATGAACTGGTTTTAATTCACTATCCTGCATTGCCAATTTGGTCAACAACACATACAATGTGATAGCATTGTGTTCAGGAATTCAGAATCAGTGGAGACAGACCACAGGTATAAAATTATCCAAATTTTATGTTTCAAAAGGCCAATCAGAAAGCAAATGAGAGCAAGTATCCCGCGGTATGTGAGGAATATCTTTTACTGTTGTGTCTTTTGAGTTTATTTCTGGCATTTACGGAGATTAAACGGTCCCGAATTCTTTATGGATCCATGAATAGAGGGCTGGTCATGTTAAAGAACATAACCATAACCCCTAGTGGTACAGTGTTAGAATATGTTCCTGGCAGGATATATAGAATACTGTAAAATGACTGTAGGAGAGCAATCACATGGACACCAGCTATGCAGAAAATAACAGGCTACATACTTTTTCACTGTATACTATTCCAATGAGCCTCGTCTGCAGCCAGAGCAGAGGGCCTGTCACATAGCAGAGCAGAGTTTTAAAGTCAAACTTATGCCGCTGGTCTTGTATCATCATCCAGCAACATGCTGTGAGAGCCAATAAAATTGGAAAGACAATTTGACTTTGACAGATGCTTTTCCTGGGTCCAGGCTCAGACATGTCCACAACAATGCAGATACATCCATAATTGTTGATTTAATTCTTAGTTATATTTTAATTTTTTGGTGTAATTATAATTATCACACTGTTTTGTGTCCTTTATCTGTCCATGAAAAGGTTTTATACATGGGTTTATACTAGCTAGCTTGAAGGGGCCGCTACTTCTTGCATGTTGATGATAGGCTTGTCCTTTAGTGAAGTGGTACAAGTACTATTACCAAGATCAAGAATGAGCTTTCATGCTCAAGAAAAAAAACAACTTTGCTACACGAACGTATGTATTAGGAAGTAAGTGTTTGACCACTGTGCCAAAGACTACGTCGTTAATAGTGGCCCTAAGGCCTTGGTGGACCAAATTCTAATTACCTTCATTAGTGGTATCTGCTGATGACGGTGGGTGTGCATAATCAGTATTTCTTAACTGGGACTATGATGCTTCTCTCTCTCCTGAACTGGTGGTTACAAAGCAGAAGGGCCACATAGAGGATGAGAAGGCGGCAAAGCGCTTTAATGTGAAGGCTGTCAGCTCCACTCCCCTTGGTTTTCACCCTCTGAAGAGCACAAGGCCTTATCAGTTTAATTGACTCATTATCTTTTTCTTAATTTCCCCTTTAGTGCAATAGCTCCCATTCTACTTTTTGATATGTCATTTTACATTGGCTTTTGTATGCCTAACAGGAAGTGGCTGTATAGATTACCATATTTCATAAAAAGGCAAATTTCTTTTTAACAACACCGTTAAGGTGCTCACATCTTTCTTAATTGTCTTCCTTGTCCATTAACCTCTTATACCTCTGATATTGCCTGTTAACCCTTTTCCCCTTAAAACAAATGACATGACTCTGTGTCTGCACGTGGAAAGTAACTGCAGTAAAAAATAATATTTTATTCTTTACACATCCCAAAGCTTTTTCTGTGCATAGATAATATGTGGTATAATTTTATATTGCTGGCAGGAGTTTAAAGACTTTACAAAGGCAAACAGAGGGGACTTAAGGGGAGCAGGATTTAACAGTTTGATGCCTGTCGTCTTCCTCCTGGTGTATGTTGGTTCTCTTTCCATTCCAGTACACTTGCGACTGTATAATGAATTATGCCGATGTTGAATTAGCATGTAGCTGTCGCTTCAGCGCTGGTGCCTGCCTTGTGACAGGACCACCGTAGCACAGGCCGGCGTCGAGAGAGGGGGCTTCCACTGTGATTTATTAACTGCTGAAGCCACAACGAAGTGTGCCCACTGAAGCACCAATGCAAACAAATAGGGCCAGGGCTGTCACTGTAAATTCAAGCAGACAGGCCGACCACAGCCTGACCCGAAAGGGTTAATTATGCAAAAGGATTTGGCTTTCAAGTCAAATTTTTGGCTGGATGGGCTCACTATTCAAGGCAAGATTACATCACAACTCTATTTTGTATTACATGCTGAATATCATTGTAAACATTTGAGATAAGACACATTTATTTTTTGTCATGTGCTGATTTTATTGGATAACTCCAAAATATATTACTCAGCGATGATTTAAGTGTCTTATACGACTTTTTGGGGAATCATAAAAGCAATAATAATATAGTGTCATTACTGCATATTTTACAATTTTGCTTACTTATTTTACAAAAAACTACTAACGCTAATGTCATGTTGAACTGCACTCTCCTGACAGTTTGTGTATGTGCCTCCTTTTTCTTGATTTTTCTTTTGGTGAAGATTGAGTCTCGTGGGTGAAAGGGCATTACATTATTTCCCCCAAAATCAAGTTTTTCACCTAACATGTAATGAACCCAAATCCTAAACAATGTCTTTGTGGCATAGACGTGGTGGCTGAGTGACAAGCTAAGATTGGCGTTAGCAGCTGCATACAGCCCTTACCATTAGCCGCCTTTTTCCGTCGGATCCGTAATGCTTCCTTTCTTCTCAAATTTTTTTGACACAACTGTCTGTTCACAGCTCACTAGTGTTCACCATTGTGCGTGAGTAAAGAGACCAACAGTAGCCTTGCATGTATACTGTGAAGGATTGAATTCAAACAGAGCATTACAGATTGAATATCCAATTTGGAAATAACTTTCAAATAATAAAGTGACAGAAATGGTGGTTGCTGCTAATGCTGACAACCTACTTCTTCTCCTTTTCCTACTCAAGCAAACTACTTTAGCTGCTGCTACAGACACAGGAAGTGATACTTCCTGTGTGCCAGATGATTTTTTTCTCAGGAAAGACCAGCCTAACCACAGCACAAGTTTGAATAAGCTGTGTATATGCAGAATTACTATTGGGTGATATTCAGCAACAGAACAGAAAAGCTGATAAGAAAACATCACAGGCTGTGACTATAAAGTCTGCACCTCACCTTTCTGATCAAAGTGCTCTTAGAAATGTCAAGCCAGGCGGTAGTTGATCTCCCTGGACATGCTGTCACCTGACTGGCATTGCGTGTCACTTTTGGCCTCCCTGTGCTGCTGCCCGCGATGTAACACTGCGGTTCACATTTCAGCATCTGGGTGCAGAACGGAGGGCCTCTAAAGGTGTCCCCCGGTTTGAACTAAGGCACCCAATCTCTGTCAGAGGCCTTTATGTTTGACCGTCCATCTCGCTAACTGTGACAGAACAGCCCAACATCATTAATTAAACATCAGGCTTTCCCCCAATCACCCGATCGCCATGACAGGCTGCCATGCCAACAGTCCCTGTCGACATGCCTTCGAAATCTAGAAGGGGATTACATATGGTAATAGTTTTTGACAGCCTGCTATTTGGCTCTGTTAATCTGATAGGATGAGATATCTGGACTGCAGAGCATGGTGTGCCGTAACTCTTTGAGTCTGATATTGTTATGCCATGAAAAAAACTGAATCATTTTGAAGATGCAAGCACTGTCCTGGAAGAAATCTTAATCCCCTGACAAGCTTTTAATACGATCCCAAATATTGTCACTGACTCAAAAGTGTATTTTTAGACCTGGATCTTGCTTGTATTTGCTGTCAATTTTAATATTTCTCACATTTATGAACCCCTGTCATGTATGGTGAGATGATGTGACAATCTGTAACAGACCTGTGTCCTTCCCCAGTGATGACAATTCTCCAAAGAAGCTAGTTATGATGCTAGCCCCAGGCTGCCAGCCCACTGTTGTTTTGCCACGGTTCATTCCCCTTCAGAGGGAAGACAGAGTATATTCTCGGGCTTTTGTTCAATTAAGACTCACCCTAAACTCAGAGCTGCATTGAAATGATGTATCTCTGTTGCTAGTAGTTCAATTAATATTTTAATACCCACACCCATCTTCATATGAGGCCGTGAGCCAATTTTCTCGAATGACTAAAATATAGGGAACAGAGACTCTTACACGTGTGCTCGCTGAAATCAAGCAGTGAGGGGGGAGAAGTAGGAGGTTTAGGCATGCTGCTCTCCCTCAAATAGGGGCGTAAATCATATCCGAGCATGATATTTCGACCTTATCCTAAAAGACCAAAAGCTTTTTCTCTCAGCTGTGTGGGAATGAAATAAATATTTACAGATAAACAACCAGACAGTTAAACATCCACCTCTCCAAAAGCCAATTGCCCAGGGCTTTTATTAAATATCGATTTGATTTGTAAAAGGCCAGATGCTGCGGGGGTTAAATAAATGTCATGTTCTCCCATTCCCGTTTACTTTTCTTGTCCTCTCAGTCGGTGACATTTTCTCCTGCTGTGTGCACACAGAGCAGTAAAACCACCGACCAGTGCACACCACACTGACCCAATCCATCCTTGTAGAGGATGTAGAGGTTTCCTTCCAACATCACCCCACAATCCTGCATTCTGTATGTTAGCAGTGAACCAGAAGCCAGTGTATGAATGTTTTTGTTTGTATTAACCATGGTATTAGCGCACGAAATAAAGCAAAGCAGTAAAGCTCGGTGCATGCATCCTTGCGAGAATTGCTTGTCAGCAACAGCAGGGAGGAATAAGGCATCGTCTGACAACAAGCCATCTTTGAAATGCCTCCAAGAGGGAAATGGCATCCATTAGAGACATACAGAAAACGTGTGTTCACCGAGGGGGGGGGGGGGGGGGGGGGGGGGGGGGGGGGGGGGGGTCCGAATCACACACTCACACACACAGATAATTGTTTATCCCTGGGAGAACCTTCAATGTTTGTCTGCGGGTGGCTAAGTAAGTTCACCAGCACTATTGGACAGGGAGTGCCCAGCAGACCCAAGGCTCGAAAAACATTAGGATGAATCAATTAGGCTGCCATTAGCCAATAAAGTGGCCCTCACTGAGTCGTGTAATTATGACCCACAGCAAAGCCAATTTTATGGAGGCACATTATCCCTTTCTTTTCTTTATTAATTTTATTTGTTTGAGATAATCCCGCCATGGTTTTAATTATGTGCTTTAGGTTCAGGGTGGAATAAATAAATCATCATTCGCTTCCATCACTTCTGAACACTGCAGGTCTGGGGCTTTCTCCGTGTAGGGAAACTACCCATTGCACGACACGAGATTGTTACCAGTATGACTCGCAGCGTTGTAAGGATCACACTGATTAGTCTTTTAAATTAAAAAATGAACACTGTCGCAAGAATCCACATTAACCCCACTCGGAGCAGATTCCCATCAGATTGTATGATAAGAGGCGGCAGGAAGAGCTGATAATATAGGCAGCAGCTACTTAGCTTGTTACCAGCTCAGAGGACACTGTGTAAGTGTGACAATGTGCTGTCAATGAGGGATGACAGTACACAGCCAACATGGCGTAATGCATTGTTCCTTCCTGGGTCCCTCCTGACAGATGCTCTCCAAGACAGCTGGATCAGCAGCAAGTATGGAGCTGGGATCTGTGCTGCGTGCGAGCAGAGGATGCGATATGCGGCTGATTAGCGAGGGTATACATGCATCAACAAGCAAGGCCTGGGGATCATGTCGGAGTTTGTGTTAATTGCCAGTTTAAGACACGTTTACCTATTTATTTTGAGCACAATTCTTGGCTTTGAATACCCAGCCTACCCGGCTAAATGTAGGCGTTTGCTTTCCATTTGTCTGGGTCCTTTTTTTATTTTCCATCTTTTGAAAACAAAGTCAGCCTACTAGTGTTTTTTCTCTTTGCCTTCCAAGAGATCTCCTATGAAATGACCTTCCCCTGCAACAGCCGCTCTTATAAGACTGATGTTGGAGGTGCTTCAAGCCAAGTAAAATAAACACTTCATGAATGTTAAGCTGGAACTTGGCAGACGTGAATCGAATCATTTCTGTGGACACAGGGAAGTTTTATGTTCCATATTCATTTGATAGTCTAGACGTTTTATGGGTTCGGGAAGAGATCTGGCCTCAGTTTTTTGGTAGAAACATCTAAAAAGGCCTTCCTCCGTTACATTTGTGCGGTGGTGCTCTTGAAATTGTGCTTTTACTTAGTATTTTGGGAACACTCTTTCCTCCTACCTGTGTATTCAAGTTACAGGGTCAGGTGAGCTGTCCAAAGTCAAATTTAGAAATAAAATTAAGAATAAGAGACATTCTGTAACTCGATACAGAACATCGTAACACATTTTTAATCCCCCCTGGAATACTAGATGTAGTTATTGTGTGCTTTTGTCTAAATTGTTTTCTGTCTTTTTCTGCTTAAGTCTGTACTGCTGAGTTGTTTTTGTTCTGAAAATGACTTCCAGAAAGTACAGCTCATTTTCCTCCATGGGATATTGTGGTGTGCTCTCATTTTAACACCCACTTTATTCTGGTATTTATGAGGTGGTAACTATAGAGAAAAACTGCCTCTCCATACTGGTGAGTGTTCAGGAGCCGGGGAGCGTGGGGTGGGGGCCTCTGCTGATGTGCGTTAACTAAAGCGGACAGGCGGGTCTAGGGTTTCTGATGGAGCAGGTTTGATCGGGTCATAACGCGGCTGCAGTCGTGGCGGCGCGGAGGTAAGGTGGGGTGTGAAGCCATCTGAGATTTGCCCCTCCAAGCCCATCCATACATTACAAGGATGATGAAGGAGTCTGGGTAATGAGACAGGATGTTTGTACAGTCTCGCCATCCCAAGAGACCCCCCCCTCCTCCTCCTCTAACACTCCTCCCACACTCAATCCACCTCCCGCCGAGCCCGTGGCCTGACCCCCTGACCTCTTCCACTCACCAACAGTTGCCATATTAGCATTTCCAGTCCACTTAAAGCCTGGGAGGGGTGACTGAGGTAGCCCCCACTCTTCCTCTACTACTACAGCAGGCTTCATTCACATCCCAGTGACCCCCTGCCCAAGCCTACCAACCCGGACAACAGTCTGGGGTTAATGCACCAAGCACTCCCATTGTCTCTGAATTAATGAAGTGCTCCCTGCCTGTCCCTTCTGATTCAATGACAGTGAGACACATGACAAATGGTAACGCTTTAAATGGCTATCGACACACGCGGGGTGTAAAGCCACAGAGTCAGAGCTTGTGTTAGCACTGTAGCCGAGGCCCTGTAACGATAATGCCGGCTGCCATCGATGCACTTTCGATGTCCACTCTGGGATCAATTTGGATCCTAGCAGCACCACGCTTCACAAAGGAGAAGGTGTTTTATATTGAAATGGATGGTTCTCATATGGAGGAGGAAGAGTCAAAGCCAGGGAGTGTTTTCACCTCAGAAAATGGAAGGTGAGACTTGCATCTTTTAAAGAATGGCGAGGGAGACCTCTAGTGGAAGGCAGAGGGATCCGTCCAGATTACCGTTGATGAATCTGGAAGATTGGGACCATGCAATAGATGTCAATTGGAATTTGATATAAAAGAATGAGCGTGAACATTTGCTCCATCAGATCACATCAGGTCACTTAATATGAATCACTCTGTACACTGTGCTGTTTTAGATGTGAATTCATTCATTCATTATTCCCTTTTTCTCTGCCCATGTTGTTTCTTTCCACAATTTATTGGCTGGCATATGATAATAAAATCTATGTATATATTTAATGTACATAAAGCAAATTTTATAGAGAACTCATATTTACTTTTCTTTTTACTTTAATAATAATAATAATAATGATAGAGATGAAAAGAAGGAAAAGAGGAGAGACAAAGAAAATAAATTAATTATAGATGTGATCCCAGCACTAAGAAAGGAGAGGTGAGAGAAAGAACAAATATAAATCTCTCTGCCTTGTCATTACCAAATACTGTACTTTATATTTTCAAGTTGAAGGTTATTCAAATGTAGGCCTACAATTATTTTAATTTAAATGAATCTGACAATTATTTTCTTGATTAATCAGTTAATTGCTTGTTGTATAAAATGTCTATGACAATGTCCTAAAGCCCAAAGTGACGTCTTAGACATTCATTTTCCAGTCATAAACCAGCAAAGCGCTTCATTTATTGTCTAAATATTATGCAAAATTACTTTTCTTGCAGCTCTAATGAAAGCAGCCAACTAGTTGATTTAGGAGGGTGGATGACTGGGTTCCCAATTTTATATAATCTAGAGTCTGACTTTTAAGGTGGATGAGGCTAGGGCATCCTCGTGGAGACTGGAGAGTTTTGTGGTTTTGGTGGAAGGAGAAAGAGTCCAACAAGTCATGCCCAATGCTACTGGACAAACTTTCAAAATTCAACAAATGCGTTCAATTTTAACTGAATGACTAAAACTTCTTCCCACTCATCATCAAACCTGTGGCCCAAATCAGCCTCAACAATCATACAACACATACACAGCTAATTTGTTGTTAACATTAATTGAAACAGACATTTTGGTCCCTAATTCCCTTTTAATGTCAGAACATTGTCATTTAACAAGGGATAAACAAATCAGTTTTAGTAGTCTTGCTTACGTATTTAGTCATTATTCCTTTATTATTGTCCACACACTTTCCACAGACAGTCTCTGCATGTGTGTCTCTCTTTGCGTCAACACGCTGCATCCCTCACACTGAGCCGGTGGATGTGTGGGTGCAGCTCAGTCGAGCTTCGCAGCTGACAGCTTGTTACTGTGCATCACGCCACTGTAGGTGTGACCTTTAAGACTGACCTCTGACCTTCTCCTGTCACTGTAGTGCTGAGTATCCGCGGCGCTCAGGAGGAGGAGCCCCCGGATCCCCAGCTCATGCGGCTGGACAACATGCTGCTGGCAGAGGGCGTCTCCGGTCCGGAGAAAGGCGGAGGCTCGGCGGCGGCGGCAGCTGCTGCAGCGGCCTCAGGAGGAGCAGGGGCAGACAACTCTGCAGAGCACTCCGACTACAGGGCCAAGCTGTCCCAGATCAGACAGATCTACCACACAGAGCTGGAGAAGTATGAACAGGTGAGAACAGCAGACCTGACTGGATATATCAACATCAGACGTTTCATTTTTATTGACTTTTAATGAAGCGTTGATTGTTATAAGCTGTGACAGTACCGTTTTTAATGCAGGCTTCTTGTTAAAAATGTGTATAATGTAGATAATCACTTGAGTGACATCACTAGGGTTTAGAGCTGCAACTAATGATTAAATCCATTATCGATGAATCTGTTGATTATTTTCTGTAGAGGTAACAGAAAATAACAAAACAAATGTCATCACAGTTTCCCAGAACCCTAGGTGACATGCTGAAATTGGTTGTTTTGTCTGAGCAACAGTCCAGAAACCAAATTCAATTGTACAATTATATAAAACAAAAAGCAAAAAAAAGCTTAGCTAATCCACAAAGTTGTGAGGCTGGAAAGAGCAAACATCTTTGCTTCAATTGTTATGTGAATCAATGGCTAATTGTTTCAGCAGCAGTAGGGTTACTTTCTCATTCTTGACAAAGCTGCTACACAGCCAAACAACAGATTTCACAGGCAGAGTGGTACTCTTCCTAATTACAATACAAACAATACCACTTTATTGTCAACCGTAGTGGACTTTAAAACATTAGATACCACAATAACCTGTAAAACAAGTGGCATTGACATGTAAAACTCGGGGTGCTCTTCAACCATTAGCATCAGTTGACATGAGCGTGACGAAGAAAAAAATAAATTGGAAATAAAGTTAAAAGTAAACTCGTCCCTAAAATCTGTGGACTTCCCCTTTAATACATCAGTGGATGTTACTCCATCACTTTATGGTTCTTGGCTTTCTGCTGAACCATTAGGGCACACTTGTGGATGCATTCTCTTATTATCTATTCATTTAGAGCCGAAAACAATTACTCAATTATTCAATTAGTCAGAAGGTTCCCTTGTCCCAGCTACTCATTTATGAGGATTGTTATTCTTACTTGGTAGTTAAGTGAATATTTTAAAGTTTCCGGACAAAACAAAACATTTGGTGAAGTCACTTTAGCCTTTTGGGAATTGTGATGGTCGTTTTTCACTGTTACACTGACATCTTGGCAAAAGTCTCTGCACTTTTACTGCTCGATACACCCTCTAACA
This sequence comes from Micropterus dolomieu, assembly GCF_021292245.1. Classification (NCBI taxonomy): domain Eukaryota; kingdom Metazoa; phylum Chordata; class Actinopteri; order Centrarchiformes; family Centrarchidae; genus Micropterus; species Micropterus dolomieu. The sequence goes on from NC_060154.1 coordinate 29,071,050, forward strand.
CAAAAAAAGTTAATGGCTGTTAACATATATTTCACAGACTGTATCATTGCTGAGCTGGTCTATCATCCCACCTTTTGATTGCTCTTGTTTTTAATTCAGGATTTTATCCTGAGGCAAAATCAGTAAGAATTCACTTCAACTTGTGTTTTCACCCCAGAATAGGCCAGCATATGCAGTAGACTTGTGTGTCTCTGAGTGTATTCCAAGCATAGTCTTGAAAGTCTGTTGTAGGGGGAATGATTTCCTCTCATTGCCTTGATAACCGATGCATTCATGACAACAGCATCCCTTTCAGATGAATATGAGTAAGACAGATGAACACGCAGATAGACAGACACAGACAAAGCCTGACACGGCTAAATCCAGAGAGAGATCGACAGGAGTGGAAGGAATAAAGAAGAGGAGACAGTAAGAGACACCGAGCTGGAGTGTAATATCGTGGCAGATTCACGCCTGGTGTCACACGGGGGGGATGAATGAAACGTCGTGGCATGTTCGTCTCTCAGGGTGGCTATGCTGTGAAAGTGTGTGCCTGAGAAGGGAACAGCTGTCATTGGTTCCTCTCAACACACTGCCATCACCACTTCTGTTAAATATGAAATATATCAGTGCTTGTATTCCCCCTTGGCTCTTTGAGAAAGCTTGCCCCAGAACTACATTAAGCAAACAGCTGGAAATTTTTTTTTCTTTTATCTGTGAATTTTAAATACTGTATGTCATTGTGTGTGTTTCTGCAATGGTGAATTTGATATGGCTGCGTTTACAAATTAAAGTCTTATTCACAGTTTTGTTGATCTTAGGGGATTGATTTATTCCTGTGTGTGTGTGTGTGTGTGTGTGGATCCTCCTTACAGGCATGTAACGAGTTCACCACCCACGTGATGAACCTCTTGCGGGAGCAGTCACGCACGCGGCCGATATCGCCCAAAGAGATCGAGCGCATGGTGAACATCATCCACCGCAAGTTCAGCTCCATCCAGATGCAGCTCAAACAGAGCACCTGCGAGGCCGTAATGATCCTGCGCTCCCGCTTCCTCGATGCCAGGTGTGTGTCCTTGTATACAGTACGTGTGAGTGCACATTTCCGTTCTGCAAACCATACACTCGCATACACGCTGCAAATAACCTCCCCGTTAAACAGCATTGCAAATCATCATGTGCTTCCCTCCCAGTCTGATATCCATATGAATGGCTGATGTAGGAGGCATGCTGTAAACATGCTGTAACACAAGCTGTTTTGCTACTCACCACACACACAAGGATAGTTTGCATCTAAGGGTGCCATTTGGACCAGCATACCCAGCAAAACTGGCCAATAAGAGTTCCCTGCACACTCCATAACGCTAACTGTTTCCCTTTTTTAATGTAATCGCTTGTTCCTTTTGATGCGGGCTCGGGATTTGCATACATTTCTCCAAGGATAAATGTCGCTCAAAGTCTGAGTTGGAGGCACAACATTTAAATGAGGAATGCGCTCCCTTACAAAGCTCCCTATCTATTCTCTTGCAAATTATTGTGGTGGCGCAGCAGCGAGGGGAAGGGAGAGGAAGAGGAAAGCTTTCACTGGTTGAGAGGCACTGCCATGCTCGGCTCCGCTGATTAATCTACTGGCTGCTGGAGCCCATGCTGTGCACATTTACATATTCTCAAGCAGGCTTTTGGAGTGCGGGATGGAGATTTTAGCACAAATCTCCTCACCGGTGGATGCAAGCATGGAGATTTTACAGGGTCCCCCTGCAGCTTATGTAAAGCCCTCTTTAGATGTGGCACATGCAGACATGACCTGATAGGTGTAGGAGATAGAGGGTCAGTCAACTCATGGGCATCAGCATATGATATCTGTCTGTTATAGTGTTTTGTTGGGGGGAGGGCTGGACAAAAAATATAGGTTTGTATTTCATGTTTTATTAATCCAGCCTTGTTTCTCTGCTGCCACATATTTGCTGCCATTCATGCAGGGAAACATTGTACTTGGATTGTCAGTGTGTTATCTGTTTCTTCGTATTGTTTTCTTATACCACATTTTATAATATATCTGATTATCTAATTGGCACATATTGCTATTAAACCTGTTTCTTTTTCAAATATTACCTTACAGACTAGAATTTGTTTTGGTTTGGTGGCCCTCTATGTGCTATTATTGCTAATTCTTTTTCCAGTTGCTCATGAACACAGCTGTAGTGAAGCAGTTCTGGGCCAAATTTTTCTCATCATCAGCGTCTCAAAGCAAAGCTGGAGCTAAATTTAGAGTTCCTGGTGTGGCAGAGGTTTTTGCAAAAGAAAGAAATGTTTATCCAAAGCAAGACCAGGGAGACCTAAACAGATCATATAGTGGAAGACCAAGACACTGTCAAGCTAACATCTTGACTGCTGGGTTCACGTTAGTAAAACACAGAGTTTAGGTGATTGGCTTTCATTAAAACAACCTCTTCTTCAACAAGAAAACAACAACATGTCAAGCCATGTAGATGTTGATGAATCAACCTCTGTTTTATGGTTGCAATGTGAGAGCTTGTGTGAGGACATGTCTAAGTTAATGCAAAAGTCAATAAAACTTATTCTTCAGTTTGTGACTTGCATAGGATCAGTTACAGATTGAGCTAAATAAAGCCCCACTCTATCCTGCAAAGGATTTTTATGACATCTGGTTAAAAGTGTATCACTTTCAAAGCCCCTTTGAGTAGGATTGACTTTGTCTCAATTTCTAACTTTAGTGACTCCTAGTGGTTGCATCAAAAAGACACTGTGTTGCAATGCACACCGCTATCCACTCTATGTTGTTATGATCAACGCAAACCGGGTTCTATTCCCGTTTTTAATGCCTTGCTTCTTGCTTTTTGCAGACGGAAAAGACGAAACTTCAACAAGCAGGCAACAGAGATCCTGAACGAGTATTTCTACTCACACCTCAGTAACCCCTACCCCAGCGAGGAGGCTAAAGAAGAGCTGGCAAAGAAATGTGCCATCACAGTTGCCCAGGTACACCACAGATCAGTGGCTCCCCACACCACACCACCTGTAGGAAAACTACAGTACGTAGAACAGTGGGACGAACACGATTTCTAATCTGAAGCAGCTGTGAGCGTCTTGGCAAGTAACCTGATAATATGTTTTCTGACTGCCATGTGTACAGACAGCTCCTCTAATCTTTTAGCAGAAGCTTTCATTGAGACAACAAAGGACTCAAAGTATAAATATGCCATGTCATAAGTTTGTTGTCTTGTAATTCAAACCAGACAAAGCTATTTTTGACCAATGACTGTTTCTATTGAAGTAACACAAGCTAAAGACAACAGCGCTGTCATAATTCTTATCTCATCATATAATTTTTCTTATAATGCACAAAATATACAAAATCCAGAGTCAGTAAAAGTACTTCTAACAACAACTTTTGATCATTTATATTTGTTTAAACAATTCTTTCCTTTTCTTCCTTATGATTATGAAATTAGTTGTTTTTTTTTGCCAATGATCAAACCAAGTTAAAAGAAATTATATATTTTTTTATTTTATTTTATTAATTGACTAATTAAAAAGATCAATATGTTTTGTTTGTGAAAATAATAGTTTCAGCCCTACAGTATATGGAAGTAATTAACAGGACCATTAGCCTCTGAAAATTAGCACTGCAGCCATATGAGGCATGTGCAGTGCAATGATGATTTACTATAAATCTTACAGTAACTTACCAAACATCTGAAGACACTTGAGATGTTTGTGCCAGTGCTGCTGACGAGCAAAAAGAGTCAAATATTTAGGCACCTTGTGTTTTAATCCTTGCATTCTAGCGCTCAAGTTGTTTCAATCCTGTGAGAATTGATAATAAGGAAAACAATGACAACACCAAGGTAAACAGCAGTTTGTGTTTTGAATCCATCATTTGGGAATGGATTGCTTTCTCAATTGGTTTCATTAATTTATACCGAGTGATTTGAGGATGCATCTGGGCCTGATTGTGGAAGCTGCTCTGCGGCTGAATGATTTGTAGAGTTTCCGTTTCTTGGCCATAATAAAGGAGAATGTTTACCTACTCTGTGTATTGGAAACTTTGCAGGATTGATTTGGTTTTCATTTTAATGTTGTTTATCATTAGCACTGGGATTACCCCCCTGGCTTCATCTGGGAGTCCATTAGCAGTAATGGGTGTTAGTGGATGTTGACTGATTGGTGCTTGCGTGAGTTCTGATGATAGCTGCAGTCATGGTGACATAATGAGACTGTTATTGGCAATCATTCCATTCTGGCACTAATGCGGATTCACAGCACCAGTCTATGTAGCCCCTACCTCTGACAGAGGCTCTCTGCAGTGTTACACATGCCATTAAGGCCATGCAAGCTAAAGACTACCGGGATTTCTCTGCTTGCCCTCAAATGTGGAGAGGCTCTGTATGTTGAGATTTCATGAGAATTAAACTACATTTTCTTGTTTGTCTGCTCAGGTTTCCAACTGGTTTGGGAATAAAAGAATCAGATACAAGAAAAACATTGGTAAGTTCCAAGAAGAAGCCAACATGTACGCTGCGAGAACTGCCGTGAATGCGGCTAATGCATCCTCACATGGAAGCCAAGCAAATTCACCCTCAACTCCAAACTCTGCAGGTGAGACAGGAAGTCCCTGGCTCTGCTCAGCTATTAGACATGTACCTCCTCTCTGTGCATTACTACAACTAAACTATTGCAGTGTGAATCAGTTTGAGGCTATTCAATGCTGGTGCTGGTGATTTGTAAGGAATGAAAGAATTAGGACTAACAAAAAGGCTGTTCTTGTACAAGGAACACGCCTATCGCCCGGTAATGCACCATTATCATACTACAGGTTAATTTCCCCTTAACAAATACAACTAGCTCTCTAGAACAAAGCTGTCAGAGAGTAGCCAACCTGAGCCCCATGCCAAGTCTCCCTATGCTTACTGTCCTTTTGTCTTCATATCAATTAATCACATTCTTCATGTATGACTATTTAACTCTGTATTCATCATGTTCTGCTGTACTGACATTCAAAGGATAGGTCTGGTGATATTCTATACTTCTTTCTTATTGTCAACAAATCAATTAAAAAGACAAAACCATTGAAGAATTAATTCTGCTAACAAGTACTGCCTGCAACATCATCAAAGCTGAAGCTATATATATATTTTTAGTACAATGATTGGAAGTCGAACAGAGAAGTCGGAAAGTACTGAAAGACAGAATAACATTTGGTTAATTTTGGGTCTTTTTATGAGACTTGTTGACAATAAAAAACAAATAAAAACAAAAATAGAATAATGCTAGCCTTATCTTTTAAAGCTACAGTCCATTATTTGAGAGTCAGACATGTTTAGCCTAGCACAGAACAAGTGTGCAAAGCAGATGCAACTAGCTAAGATCCATAAAAAGTGAGAAAATATACATAAACAACTCCAAAGCTGATTTATGTGCATGATGTATCCTGTTGTACCAAATAGTGACCAAAAAAATTCTGAAGTCCCACAGTCCGATGCATTGTCACATTTAACAGAGCTAGGCCTACAGTTTCCCCCTACGTCTAGTGCTTGTACTAAGCTAGGCTAAACACACTACTTCTATAGTTAACTAAAAATTGAATGATTATTGATAATTTGACCTTGGGAAAGACAGCAAGAAAGGCCATTTGGACTGCTTTTTCAATTCTTGTTTTTTTTTTCCTGGTTGTAGCATAGCCGTGACTAACCTTTCCAGAGCACTAATACACAAAAACGTACTTGACACAAACCACTCCTGTGTCGGGTTACAGCTGTATCTCCTCTGTCCTCATGTGTTCATTAGTTTATTCTTGGCTCCGTTCATCTCATCTAACAGAGCCTGTCTGGCTGCTCGCTAACTTCTGCATGGTGCTCCTCCAGGCTGCTGCCTGGACCAGCCAACTTGCTTTGCTGCTTGCTCTCTGTCTCTCTGTGATTCGACTGCTCCCTCTCTCCTCTCAGGTTCTGCTGGCTCTTTTAACATGTCAAACTCCGGGGACTTGTTCATGAGCGTGCAGTCTCTCAATGGGGACTCGTACCAGGGGGCTCAGGTGGGAGCCAACGTGCAGTCGCAGGTAGGGCTGTGAGCAGCGCAGCAGATAATGCAGGGGCAGACCCACCTCACTTCCCCGTAGACCTTTCTCACAGCAGACATTTTGACTTCCACAGGTGTAACTACTATCATTAATAAGACTGTTTGTTGTATTCAAGGTATTTAGTAGTAATTTATTAGTATTTGACTATTTGACATGTACCACATGTCCACATTAATCAAGCTAATTATTAAATATTTACTGAGTATGTTGTGACTGCAAGGCTAGCAATAGTGCTAACCATCTTGGAACAGTGCGGGAACGCTCCCGAAGTTGGAAAAAATGGGAGGCTTTGGGCTTTCCCATTCTGCCAACATTGCGTGAACGCACAGTCGTATTTTCTTAATGTTGTCTTTGACAGACTGTATATTTGCATGAACGAATTTTATTTTGTTGTCTGAAAATATGTCGCAACCTTAAATATTGCAAGCCTTGCTAGCATGAACAGACTCTTGTTTCGACGTCCCTCAAGGCAAACTGACCCAACAGTTTAAAAAAACACTAGCTCACTTGAACCTAAATGGAACAGAGCCATCATTAATGGTATCAATTATACCTGTGCTTTTCCTACTAAGCCAAGTCACACTGTCTGTTGTGAAAAAGGACAAAACAGGCTTACACTGGCTCCACTATAGAGCTTCTTTACAGTCTCAGGGGCAGAATATTTGTGTGTTCAATGTGTTCACCATGTGAATACTTTTTATTTCAACTAGCAAAAAGCAAAAGTTTTTTTTATCCTAAATGTCTTTTTTTGTTTGATTGGACCTTGTTGTCTCCAAGGATATACTTGCAGCAGTGTACTCTTGTTGTGTCTCTTGTCGTCTTGTCATCCTCTCTCTTTTCTCTTGTGCTTCTCTTGTGTTGACTCTGACCTTGCTTTGTTTGTTGTTTCTGAATGTTTCAGGTGGATACCCTTCGCCATGTTATCAGTCAGACAGGCGGATACAGTGAAGGACTCACGGCCAACCAGATGTACAGTCCGCAGGCCATCAATGTAAGGATTGTTTTCCTTTTTTCTTTCTCTCCCAACCAATTATTTCAAAGCCATAGGGCTCAGAATGCCACTTAGCTGGACTTGTCTCTGCTCCGTGGTCACCTAGTTGATTGCTTCTGTATCGCTCGCGCCATGGGCAGCACGATGGCCGACGTACGCAGGCGTGGGGCCGGCCACACACATGCAGAGCCGCCGTCTGAGCCTGTCATGTTCGCTCAGGTCTGGCGTAGCACCTGCAGCCACGTACCGTCAGCCGCGAGCGAACTGCACAAACAGGTGACACCTCCTGCACTGGACTTCAAATCCCTCTGACCACCTGACCCGTGATTAGCAGCCCCGGGGCCAGAAGCTCCCATTAAAGCCTCCTAGGAGACATCGCTGTCCCGCTAAAAATAAAATCTTACGCCGCTGGAAACAACTCCTCATGTGCCATAGGGTTGTGCTCCCCTCATGTTTGTCTTATTTTGCAGCAGAGTGTGGGTATAGAAGTGGGGGTTGGGGTTAAGGGGGGGAGGGTTGCTTGCTGGCGGCTGCAAACAGTAGGGAAATTCACAGCGACAAGCCGTGTCGTAAAGGGGAAAATCGATAAGACAGACACAAGGAGAGCAGAGTGTGGACTTGGGACAGCAATCCAAGCGCATTGCTCAGATCATGTTCCTGCCACACTAATGGCCCTGACAGCGAGCCGCGCTGAGAGGACGAGGACGGTCACAGCCGCGGCTGGGTTCCTCCGCTGTCGTCGTCGTGCCTCAGTGGCCATATGATAATCAGATGAAATGTCTCCCGTAGAAAAACATGTATGTGTATTCAAATAGGCTTTCTGGCTGCTCCGAGCACATCCCACAGCCTGCTGTGCTAACCCTGAGAGGCCGCTAACGTATTCAGGCCCTGTTCTTTCTCAGTCCTTTGACCCCACAAATACAGTTCTCCTTGGACGCCTGCTTGCTCTTCCACATCCTACACTGCCACAATATGCTGTGTTATTCACTTTTATACCCTGTAAAGAAGCCCTGCAATGCATAATGTAAGAGCAGGATATCTGTGTGCCCAGCTGTTTGCCTGTGATTTATGTAGCTAAGGCTTGTAAGTGAGGAATTCTGGCAGTTCACTTTTACTACAATATGTGATCCTCAGTTTTGTTGGATATATTTTTCCGAATAGTGGTATTTTCTAGAGCCCGACTGATATGGGATTTTTATGTCCGATACTGATCACGAGATATGAAGATTTTAAAATCCGATAGCTGATGTTTCGGCCGATATAATTTTTTCCCTTTATTTTAAGAAAGGCATGAACAAAGATTATTTGAGACCATACCAAGATACCGTGACATAATACAGTATGAAAACTTTGTTATTGTTTGAAATAGCACTTTGAACAAAAGTACAACAAAATATATAAAAGTCAAATGCATAAAAATACAGACTTTTTTTTAAAATATCTTATTTGTTATAAATGATAGAGTACAACTACTAATGAACATTAAAGTAAATAGTGTATTGTGGGGGCCAGCAAAACAGAAACTATAAAAAAAAATACCTATGTACTAATACTGCTACTACTACAAATAATACCATATATTATATCTCATGTCATTGCTATAATATTAATGATAAACAGGGCTCTCCTACATAGGCAAAAAATTATGTATATATTTCTTGTCATGCAATAGTTATTACCTTACATATAATCTGCCACAATGACTACTTTCCACTATGTAGCATATTCACATCTAGTTTATCCCTTTATTAGCACTCTGTTCTTTGTTCTGTCCAAAGCTACGAGAAACCATTTCTCACCACCACCTGGCTCTAATACATATCGGTGACACAGAGGAAATGCTGCCGTTTAATTAATATAATACTACATGACTGTCTAGAAGGAGGACATGCAACGTTTCACATTCAAAAGAAGAGTTAATGTTAGAGAACTTTGTTAGGCAGGAAGCCGTGTGAGATTCTTGTACAGCTTACGTTTATTCAGAGACAAGCAGCTCGCAGATATATTTAGAATACATTAAACATTATAGTTTAACTGCTCATTAATAATGTTAGCTCTCCTCTACTGATAAACACGGCATTGGCTTTGTGGCTAATTTAACAATGGGCAGTGTTAGCTGCTGTAAGTTAAATGTTAAATAATATTTAGAACTGATGAACTAGGCAGAAATGAGAGGACCGTTGCCACACTGTTTCAGAAATAAATCTACAATCGCGTCTGTCAGCGTTACGTTAGCCTCCACCACTCACCTACTGAAACATTAAACATCCTGCTGTGACCCGGGAGAGTGCAGTGAAAAAACGGGAGGGTTAGCAAGTCTGGCATGAATGTTTTCAGGAGAGGAGAAGTGATGAAGCCTATTTGTACTATTATTTAAGTCCTGTAATTGACGTGACAAATAAACAACTCACTGCAAAAACTGAGTGTGAAAGCTATCAGGAGCTACTCATGGTAGCTCTGGTGGACTGCGGTCAGTCTGTGGTGCCGCAGTGTTTTGAACAGAGGAGCTGCAGAGCGCCCTCTGGTGGGCAAACTATGCAACACGTGACCTGAGGGAAGGATCTAGCGCTCTGTTTCTTTTTTAATAGTCAAATATTGGCTGTTATAAACGCTGATGCAGATATATCTGCAAGTAGCTTATATCGGCCAATAATATCTGCAAAACGATAACGTATAGTATCTAGTATTTTCTGTCAAAGTTGTTACTCTTGTGTGTTTTATGTCATCTGGATTTCTCAAATATTTCTGAGCACAGAGGAGTTCCAAATGGGTTATACTATAAAACTACATAAAGATAAAGTTTTTTTATTAATTTTTGCTTTTAAAACTAAAACAGGATCCAAAAAGTACAAATAGATCAGTCCTAGATATCTGCTGCACAAGCTCCACGTGGGATCTCAACCGCAAATCAGAGAAATTATGTTACATATTTATTGTTAATTAAATACATGTATACCCTGTATCCAGGAAAACAGTTTTCCAAATATTTGAAGACAGATGTTATGAATGAAAAGTGGAGCAAATGATGAGAGAGTTTAATGAAACATCTTATCTGAAATGGAAAGACTGGATAATGACTGAGCAGATACGTAATGCATGCTGTGGATGATTACAGCCATAATTACAATTTTGAAACAGGCAGAGCGCCACGAAAGTCAGACATTCTACAATCTGACCCCTCCACTTTTGATTACACACCACTGTCTGCCGCCTTTAAATAACAGGCTTGGAAATGAAAGGCTGTCGAGAACCATTTCCACTTTTTCTGATGGCTTTAGATTTGCTATTAATTATCCTAAATGCTTTTTAACAGGCCGATCTCTGGTAGTGGAAAGGCCCTCCATAGCTTTTCTTCTGTGTATGTTCTTCATTATATGAATCTGAGTATACAGTGTATGATGGGGTTGAGACTGTAATTCACTCCATTTCTGCTCGGTTGAAACCAGATTTTTTTTTTTATGTCAGTCTTATTTTGAAATATTAGCTGTAATTTGAGCTAGGTTAGCTTTTCCTCCAATCCAGGAGGCAATTTGCCTTAAGGCTGTGCGGCACTGTGTGGTGAATAGCTCAAAGTGCCCTGGCATTACATGCCGCATTCTTACACGACCTTGCCCTCAGGACTTCCATTCATTGTATCTCACTTGCTTTGACCCAGCTGCTTTGAGTAATGAATATGAAAGTAATAGCCTCTACCCACTCACCCACCCCCAACTTTTTGTTCTCTTTTTTTTTTCTCTTAGGCAAACGGTGGCTGGCAGGATGCTCCGACCCCCTCATCAGTGACTTCACCCACAGAAGGACCCGGAAGCGTTCACTCTGACACCTCCAACTGATCCTCCACCCGCTCACCCCTCCATCCTTTTCTTCCTAACTTCCTCCATCACTGCACTCCCAGCCATATCTCCCAAAACTAATGCTGAACCCCATCGGGGACAGGACATGACGTGCTGCGTGTAGTCACACGGCGGGACACAGTTGGGATCTCGGATGACATTTTCACCATTATGGACAAATATTTCACTTTTCCTATCTGGACCATCGCAGCACCGTTAGCAGCCTGCGTAGGAGACTCATATCTACACTTCACAGTTTGTACAGTTTCCACTCGATGTCCATGTTGCCTCTTTGTATTTCTCTTACATTATATGTTCACACAGTAGGCACACAGATAGCAGAGTAACGCCCCACATCTTGTAAATTGAAACGCTTTCACACTACCTCTATTCGAAATAACAGAGAAAAAAACATTTCAAATGCTTCGGTTTTACAAATTTTTATAATTATTGGAATTTTACTGTACACCACACCATGCCCTGTCATTACACCTCTGTTTTTATTACCGTGCTCACAAATTTTGTTTATCTATAGTGCCAAAGTTCAACCCTGGAGGTGAATTTTGATAATGTTACATTATATGTTTGTATGTCATGTCCTTACATTTTTCATGTCATACTTAGTATGAAGTATTATTATGTTAGTCCAGTCATATTCTTCTAATTCTGGTCTGGTAATACCCAAGTATTCAGCCTTGATTTATATAGTTTGTATTCAGAACTTCTACAATAGACAATGGCATATAAGGTATTTTATATTTTATTGCCAGGGTAGTAGGTTTTCTGCTCATATGCAGTACAATAATGCAGGAAATCACATCTTTTACTCAAACAATTTACATATTGAGTTACAGAGAGTGTTGCAGTTCTGTCATGCATGTTGGCTGCACCACAGTATTCAAAGAAAAATTGACCTGAAATGCATTAATTGGATGAAAACATTAGCAGCAATTACGGCACGTCAATATGTATTAAAGCACAATATCACCTAATGATTGAACTCAAAGGGCAGCATTTGTAAATTTGAAAACAATACAGAGGAAATTTTAAGATTTAACTATAGTAGTCATATATGGAAGAAAGAGCGTGCACACACCAGTACATTATCATACATTGTCAGTGTGTATCAGTGAGATCAATAGAGCCAAAAACTGCTGGGAACCAAATCCAAACAAAATTTTTAATTCTGATTTTAAGGTACTATGTTGACGGGAATTAACACATTGCATGATTATATTTGTGTAATAATCTTGTGAATGCGATGAGAACATTTTTAGCACAGACTAGATTTTGGTGTTTGCCCAAATTAAATTATTCTTTACACGATAGGAATTTCTCTACATATTGTACTTTGTGCGCAAGCAAAATAATTTATTTCTGCGCTCAAAATATCCCATTGCACTCTCAGGATTGCAGCACAAATATAACGCTGTATGCATTCAGTGCTGAAAAAACACGGGGTCACTTTTCCCGTAACCCCTGATAACATTAGTGAGAAGAGTCCCTTCACTTTCGTTTTGTTTTAAAATGACACTAAAAATCCCACATTCATCAACACAAACCAATCCAAAATGTGAAATTAAATTTATTGTATGTACAGTATAGTATGTGGTCTAACATGTATACATGATTACAGTAGTCCTCATAAGATATCTGCATTTACATACTTTGATACCAAAAAAATGGCAGAATTTTTATCCTCTACATTGGGATCAGCTTTACTGACATTTTCTTTTTCCTCTTTTCGTAGGATTTTAGGACCTGCGTTACTCAGTATATCATAATGCGCTTGTACTCTGTATTCAAAGCCAAAAAAATGCAGTTGGAATACAGAAGTGTTTATATAAATTCAAATGGAAACAAATACACTGATGGCACACAAATCCAGATAATGTTTGGATATATTTTTATGTCTCCATTTTGTGAATAACTCATTTCTTTTGTTTTCATCTGATATTATTTGCTTTGCTACAGGACTGTTTCTTTTTTTTCAATGTTACCATTATATGTGAATTAGCCCAAGAATGCTCTATATACAGTATGTAGATATGCACCTTTAATCTTTTTTTGCATCTTTGAATTTGGGCAGTAGCCTTTTTAACATGGCCTGATGGAGCTCCTGTTGGATTTAGGGTGAAATCATTATTATTATTTTATACTCTGACCAACAAAACAAGCCTGCCTTCAAGATGACTACTGTCCGAATAAAGGTGACGTGAAAAGTTATTGTTAACATGCCCTCTGGAATTGCTTTTAGCTTAACCCTTACAGAAAACTAAATTTAATCCCGAGGTCCCAACCAGTTACTAAAAAGCCTGAAAAACACAGGTATTTTTTAACACTTGTCAGTGTGTTTGTATTTATTACACATGTATGAAATCATGGATGTTTCAGAGCTACTGTCTGGAGGTCAACCACGGCATGATAACAACAAACAAACCCATTTGGATCATTCTGAGTGGCTCCTACTCGACTCACCTGCTCAGTATGACAGTCGAGAGTCCGAGCACCATTGAAGTGATGCACAGAACCTGCCTCAGTCGTGTCTTCTGAAGTCATTGGAGTGAATTGACAGCACTGGCCATGCAAGGCAAACACAAGGATTGTTTTTTCGCCCCTGAAAAAAGGCTTAACTCTTCTTTTCACATTGCCTGTCAAATATTATCGAAGCTTCATGTAATGATGCTTTTTAGTTTTTGAATATAAAAGGAAAAGAGACATGAAAAGAAAAATGAACAATTTGTAAAACATAAAATGTTTTATTTGTTGCATGTCTTTTTGTTCTTCAATAAAATAACGTACTGCAGTGTTTTGAATGTTCACTTCTTTTTTATAAGGATTTTGGAGTGAAATCGTGGAGCCCTTTTTCTTGACAGGTTTTAACTTTTAAGATCTCTGCGTATGTAAAAAGCTATCAAATGGAAAACTATTGTCTTTTTAATTCCAATTCAAAACATGTTTTCTGTGGAGAAAAATAGCTGAAAGGTGTAGGTTTTATGGTCTCTTCATTTGTACTGGCAATGCGTATCCCAAATAAATTGTTTCTTTTGTTGCATAAATTGCAGTTATGTCATTTCTCACGTCAACTTTCATGTGCTTTTATCGAGTTTTCCACAAATGTATGGCTGAATTTCATCTCTTAACATGTGTGTGGTTTCTCCTCCAGACTTTTGTAACAGGGTCAGGGTCAGGAGTCACTGGAGGACACAAGTTTACACATTGTCAGTCCAACACCTCTGGATAACATTGCACGTCACACGTCCAACTATGCTATGGCACGCAGGCATTTTATCAACACTAACATAGCGCCGGAGCTCGGCCGAGGTGCCGAAGGTGTGAAAGGGACATTTTCACAGTTTTCGAAGTGAGTGAAAGCTGTGCGCTCCCAGCAGACAGAACACCGCCCCTCCCTTCCCCACACCCAGCGCTCCCTCCGAGGCATGGTTAATGTGCGTTCCCTGAAAGAGGCGGAATCCACACTTATCTCTCTCCTCCAGATAAACCAGACAGGATGTCTGATTCTGCTCTTTCAATTCATCCGTCCCTGGGAAGAAAAAAAAAACAAGGAACGGGTTGAAACATTAACTTGTGGATTAGGAAGAGGTTCCCAAGAGCATCCAAAATCAGAGTGCGTGACAGAGACTGTGGGAGTGACATATGCAAACATGATCAAGTGTAATTACATGGAGAAGCCTCCTTGTTTCTATCAAAGGACTTCTTTTAGCCACTGTTTGAGGAATGAAAGGCAAGAAGTGGTGGACGTGTATAATTTATTCATGTGTTACTACAAACCAAAAGGCATTGTGAGGCTGATTCAGTCATTACATGGTGAAAAGGTGTAAATCCCATTCTGAGTAAAATCAGTGTATGTTCTTTTGAATTTCAGATTCATTTAACAAATGGGCTGGATAACATGCTACACCGTGGCAAATGCTATGTAGGTTTTTAAGGAGACTACACTGATCATTATCCATTTTACAAGGTGAAAAAAAATGCAAAATCAGAAACAGAATCAGGACTTTCTAAAGTATTTTATATATAAACAAATACCTTGGCTAAAATGTAGATTTAGAGTAATAAGTTACATGTACCGTTGGGAAACTACAACATTATCTTTTCTTGACCTTTTGTTAAAACTCATTCACTCTAAAATTCAACTATATCAATTTTAAAAGGAATAAGAATCAGTTGACAGGTGTACATATTTTTGATCTCTACAGGAAGTGCAAGCCATTCCCAGAAATCACTTATTGGCAGGTTAAAATATGCCTTGATGTCTTGGTTTTAACTTGGCTAAATTTGGTTGAAATGTGAAGGCATTTGACATGTCACAGTAAGAAAATCACAGGTGTAAATAATAAAATGAGTGATGGCTGAATTCCATTTAGTTGGTTCAGTTTCAGGGTCCAGGTATGGTTCATGCTGGCTCTCATCTGATCAATCAGGGTCGTAGCTCCCATTGAGAACACTGAAGTCATGTCCTCTGAAATAATTTTGGGAATGTGGAGAGTTTATTTATATGAAGTTAACATTCTACAATTTATGTCAGTGTTGTATTTTCAGTTTCTTTTGGATCCCCTCAATCTGTAATATTATTACAGGTTTAAACACATTTGTGTGTAATTATTACAGTTCTTTCTGATGGAACAAATCAACTGAAAAATAACACTTTTAATGACAACGGTGAGAACATCATCATCATTTCCATCGCAAAACTGAAAAACACCTCAAATAGGCTGCGCACAAAGAAGTTAGAGTTTTGATTTGTAAAATGCTTTATCACAATTTTGCAAAAAGATAAAAATTCAGCGCTGGCTGTGAAGGAATTTTCCTTCTTTAAAGGTAATATCACATTAGGATCATTTGCTGAGCTAAAGTAAGCCAAAGGTGACAGCCTGTGATTCTCCAAAAGTCAAACTCTGTCTGGCTGACAACCCTGTGGTCCATCTCCTAGGCAACCCAAGGTCAAGATTAGCTTTATTTAGTTTCAGACAGACAGACTGGCTCTCTTTAGAAAGTGAGTAGGTAAGGTAAACACATAACGTCTTGTTTTGAACCAGTATCCAATAGCCTCTTCACACATAGATGAGTGAAGAATATCCTTATTTGAACACACAGTGACTCTCTGTAGGTCTAGGAAGGAGAAATGCTCTCCACCATGGTGTATTTTCATCCTTTTTACTACACTTTGTTCTCACTCTGCTTTTGCCAGTCTCCCCAGCCCCGGCTTCAATAAACCTTGCTGTTTAAGACATCCTGAGTGTCATGAGATCTTCTTCATCAATAAGAGTTGACCAGCTTACAAGAATTTTCATTAAACTGCCAAAAATGCAAAAGCAAACATCAGACTATTCAATATAACATGAGGGACGAAATCAAAGGAAATATTGTTTGAGTAACCTTGACCTCATTGTCATTGGTTTCATACATCTGAGCCTTCTCATCATTGGAGTTTCATATTAGTTACCCTCAACTAAACCACAATGCATGTGGCACATAGAGCAGGGTTCAGGGCTCACATTATATCAATGACAATAACAAGGCTCATAAAAAGGCTAGCCTCATACACAACACATAAATGTGCATCACTTATGTCAACGCCGGCTAGCATGACACGCACACACCAAGGCCACACACATGTGCCTGAGGGAAGGGCTACTGAAACAGACGATACAATAAGGTCTGAGGGCATGACATAATGGAGAGGCTTTGTCTCAAGGAAACCCCCAGTGCATTAATATGATGAAACACGGATAGATCTCAAGCTCCCAAAGGAAAAAAAAAGGTTCTGCAGGAATAGGGTCAGGTAATTAGGGAGTATAGGTGTGTTTCAGTCAGAGCTGCAGATTTCAGATTTGGAAACAGTTCAGTTTGGCAAAGATTGGGCGCTGGAAAGCCTCAGTGTCGTATTGCCTATGCCACCCACAGATCTCTAATGAATTCCTCTGATCCCAACTTTCATAAGGAAGACATTTGGAAAAGATTTCACAGATCAGTGCGCATCATCGTAGCCTTTCAACTTATTTCAACCGTGGAACATTTGAATCAGAGTCTGCAGTATATTTGAGCATTTGGGGTGTGGGAGTTTAAGGCTGTAAACTGTTTCTTTATATTTGCCTAAAGCTTCCATAATGAGCAAGATATGGACCTTATCGGGTTCTTCAATTATAGTGGGGGAAAAAACATTTACAATTGTGCCAGGAGATGCTCTTATTAAAGAAAGGGAAAGTTATCTCTCCAAAACATGACTCAAAAATGAAACAAAAAAATATTTTTTGCGCTGATGATCAAGGACATTCAGATACACTGCTGTTGCAATAATTATCGCACTCACATCCAATAACAAAAGTAGGATCATTCATGTCGATCCTCATACAGCTGTGAGCTAATTTGTTTTGCGTTTGTGTCTGTGTTTTCATCTACTTAAATGTTTCCCCTGCATTTCTGGACATGAAGTCATTTGACACATTTGGTCACTGCAGTGTGTCGCTTTAGAGGGAAATCCTGTCTTTTCACAAGATAGCAATGCTGATTATGTTGTCAAGATGGATTTATGTCAGGTAAAAACACTGCCCATTTCCCCCTGCTCTGTGTACCCTGCTATATGCTGCATATTGTAATTTAGGAGGCAGCTGTCATATTGAGTTTTCCCATTATCCAGTATGTACAGCGTGGCTCAGAGTCAGACTAAATGCACTGGATGTGACTATACCATCTCTCTGTATCTCTCTCACACACACACACACACACACACACACACAACCTTGACTTATGAATTCAAATTCATTTTCAAAGGAATAGTCATAACAGAAGGCTGTTCTTACAGAGTGGTCAGGTCTCGCGCCTCCCAACAGTGGAACACTGCTGACCTCTCATGGTCTGTGTGGTTTAAGGTGTCTTTTAAAGGCAGAAACAGTGAAGCTAGGAGAACATCAAAGGCTGATGAATGAATGAGTTTCAAAGTGTGTAGACCATTAAACTGTGTAACAGATATATAAGTTGTCTTTGCCTTTTTAAGCAGAATATTAATCATTATAGCAGACCTTACATGAAACCTAAAAAAACATTTATAAAAAGGGCTCAGAAAACACAATATATCATACTAAATAAATCACTTACTAAATAAGTAGTGAAATAATTGAATTCATGAATTGAACTTTAATTATATACATTTTAAGGTGTGATTTTAATCATGGAATTTCCACGAGAGTGAGGCTGTAGAGACGGCACTGTTATTCTGCTAAGCTAGGCTTGCTAGCGTTTAACACTTCTAGTTTGGTGTGACTTTTCTCTCCATTATGATGTAATCACAGTTTTTATTCCTGTTGTATTGCAAACTAAATCCTTAAGACGTTAAAGCATCAAATTAGCTTTTTCAATTCAGAAAACCAGAGAATGTGTCTAAATTAGCTTAATGTAAGGCTATCTCACCTGCTAGCCTCGGCAGGATTGCAGGTAAGTTACTGTGTTTTGGTGATGTACATTTTTCATGCCATGCCATGCCAAAAAAATAACACATTCTGTGGTGTAAACGTAAAATGACAAAAAGTCAGATCTTGAGGTCATATGTCAGTTTTTACACAGTTCCTGCGTTTTGGCATGAATGGATGTTTTCATATCCAGATGCAATATACTAGTTTTATGACAAGGAGTAAATTAATATTCTAACTGCATAATACAGGAGAGACATAACAGTCATGAAGCTCACATGTGGCTGTGACAGCCGCGTCAGGGCAGTGATAGTGTGACATTACTACATGTGCCTCTTCAGAGAGAGCAATTTAAATCACTGCCTGCATCTCTGCTTTTGTCAGTTCAGAAAATCAATGTTCTATTAATTGCATGTCATTAACATTTATTAGAAGATGCAGGAAACTCAAAAGAACATGTGCACGTCCCACAACCCATTATCTTTTCACCTTTACTTCTCAATTATAAATTGTCAATAAAGTAGGAACTATAAGACATAATAGCCGCAGACAAACACTTGCTCTAACACTTATCAGAGAAATGCTACAGTTACCAGTGGACATCTACCCCTCCACAAATACTTTCAATGAAAGAATAACTTAATCATTTACATCAGCTACACAGTATGAGCCCCTAATATTCAAATGATATGTACTTGCACTGTATAACTGGTATAATTCGTAATAATAATGCTCTGCTCTTTTCAAGTGTCCCAGTAAACTATGGCTGTGTGACAGTGAGCCGGCATGGACAGTACCAGGACTGTGAAACTGAAGCAGCTAAATGGAATTCAGCCATCATTCAGTTTATTATTTACCACTGATTTTCTTCCTCTGTGAAATGGGCTTACATAAATTGTACTATTACTAAAATATACACATATCAAATATCATATCACTGCAGCTTTAAATCTGGACAAGAAGTGTGACAAGGGCGGCACCATTTTTGTTCTCGAGAGACAATTGTTCACAAGGTGTATCACTACATCACTGCAAGATCAAATGTGTAATTCATTTCCAAAAGGCACTGTGGAGGTTCCAGATTTTTAACAAAGGCTACTGAAAGGTGCCTAAGGACATATCTATATTGGTTACAGATTTTTATTAAATACTATCAGTCCCTCAAGGTTCATTGTAATTTTCAGCATGCAAGTAAAAGAGCTGCAATAAAACTGGGGTAACATCCTCAAATACTATTTTTAATGCACTTTTTAGGCCATTCACTGGAAATCATGTGTGCTTCACATTATGCTGATCATTTAACAAAGTATACAACTATATGTTCAGTTTGAAATGGGTTTTCCTACCTCTGGGGAAACTATTAGCTCCCATTTATTTAAAATGTATCAGTCATTTTAAATGTTTTTGAAAATCAGCTTGTTAAAACTTGAAACCAGCTGGAAATAAGTAACTGTACTAAGTGAGCATTGTATCTGCAAAATTTCATTACTGTTTTATTACCACAGCCAGGCAATGCAGCATATTAAATAAAGACATGATTATTCTGATGGATTTCCATAACCCAGTGAAGTTTCAAGTCTCTGTAAGTTAATTTAATGTATGGCATTGAAATGAATGTAAACCATTGGCTGCCTGTAAAGCAAGAAAATCATTTAAAACTACAGTGCAGTTTATAACAAATGGTAAATCCATATCCATACAACTATGTAAGCCTTTAACTTAGGGTAATAGTTTGGCAGAAACCTGAGTTCAGCCTTTCTGTTGTCTGAGGTTTGCAGGATGTTGCCTGTTGGGTCTTTGTTTATAATTTAGACCTCATGTGTGGATGAAAGTATGACCTTGTGCAGCTTTGAGCTGTCTCAGCAGAGCGTCTGACCATGGTGGCTGACACAGCGAGACGTCTGCCTGTTTGGGGACAGAGGGTGTATGTAGGTCAGCCATGGGCCTGCATGCTGTGACAGCAGCACAGTGCTCACTGTGCTGTGCAGCAGGACAGGGATTGGAGTGGACAGAGAGAGCCGGCGTGGAGAGAGGCCCCCCTCACACGTCAGCACCGATACTTCCTCATTTGCCCCCTTAAACACTTTGACATTATCAGGCCACACAGAGCAACGTCCACCCTCATTATTCTCACCTTTGGTAGCGCAGCAAAATGGGCAAGGGGAAGAAAAAAAAAAAATTACTTGTAGAAACACTGACCAGACATCAGATCATGGTGCATGTCTGAAATGTTGGGATGGTCATTTGGTGGGTCCCGTTCAAGTGAAGACACCACCAGCAGAGACCTTCAATTACAACAAAGTCAGCGTTCTGACAATGCAGAGCTGTGTAAACACCGCCTGACTGTAACAACAAACAAAAGACAGCTACTTACAATTCACTTTAGGATTTTTAAAAATATTAAGTAAATCTGCTGTATGACTTTCCTGAAGTACACAAAA
Organism: Micropterus dolomieu; assembly: GCF_021292245.1. Taxonomy (NCBI): domain Eukaryota; kingdom Metazoa; phylum Chordata; class Actinopteri; order Centrarchiformes; family Centrarchidae; genus Micropterus; species Micropterus dolomieu. The sequence continues at coordinate 29,091,824 of NC_060154.1, forward strand.
ACAGAATATTCATTGTAACTTATTTAAATACACGTTTGAATGAATTTATACACAACCAACAAGTAATTTTAACACATCTTTTATTGAAAGAGTCAGAGTATAGTTCCAAATACAAGCTGTAATAATCCCACAAATGATGACATACTGCCATCAAGTGGCTCAGATGATGTATCAAAAATTTAAATATGAAAAAAATATCAAAATATGTATCCTCTGGTTACAAACAGCTTAAGAGAGAACAGAGGAATAACTGTGGGTTTATATAAAAAGGTCACAAAAGGTGAAATGTATGTTTTGTAAATGTTGTCGTTGCTGTGAAGTGACACTCTGAAAAGTAACAAATGTTAGGCGAAGAAATAAGAAAGCAGGAGCTCATCGGTTGTAAGGATGCATTGAACCGGACGCAGATTTGATGTTTGTCTTGATGCTGCTTGGCATTTTTCCTGAGAAAGAAAAAAACACTAATAAATACACACTAACAGATTTAAATCAACTACTGAATATTGTGTATTAGCAGCAACAAATGCAAATTACAATATCTGACTGAAGTGTAAAGAAAAGGTTTGTATAGTTCAAAGTGGTATTGATAATAACCGTACATAATTAAAACATTTAACATGTCTACACAGAAATATACATATCTCAGCACATATCAAGGGTCAATTCTTACACTGTGTGAACACAAATGACTAAATAGCTCCCTTGATATATTAGGCTCATTTGAGATGAATTTCTGCCTCGCCTGGAGGTGGAGGAGAGTGAAAAAAAAGCTGAGGTCAAGTCAGTTTCCGCCAGCATCATCGCTTCATACAGGAAGTCACAAACATTTCCCCTGATTGAATAAAATACTATTTTTAAGATCATTCTTTTCAGCCTTTGCTGTCTGCAATAACTGTTGACAAATTGTGTTGTGTGAGAAAGGGTTTTAAAATATGGTGTAGTCATTACAGAATCTATTATTTAACCTTCATACTGTATTTATGAAAGTATGCTATATGTATATAAGTTTCTTCATTCACAACTCACTCACATCCTAAAATAGTCACATTTAAAACGTCAATTAATAGGTCAAATATTCTTACAAATCACACACACACACACACACACACACACACACACACACAGATAAAAGAGCAGCAAGGGCGTCCCATCAGGACATATTTATTTATTTGCAGATCAAACACTCAGAGTAGTCAGGTGGAATACTAACCCAGCTCTCCAGGTCTCCTACCTGGCTGCCCTTGCTGCTGTGGAGCCACAGGCCCTCCCATACCTGCTTGCTGGCCTGAACCACCGCCAATGGTGACCTGCTGTAAGGTGGGCCCTCCGCTCATCATGGGCCCTTGTCCTGAATGTCCAGGGGCCCCTGGACCTGGAGGCCTACATTTGGAAAGCCCCTTTCCAAATGCGACAGCTCCAACCAAGGCGTTGGTGTCAGCAGGGTTGAAAGAAGGTTTGTTCTGTCGTATTGCTGGAGGGGGGGGTCGTGAACGTCAACTTATTTCCATTCAGAAATGAATTTCAGATAAATTATCAGGAAAGTTAAACAAACCTGCACTTTCTGCATCTCTGTCATCACGAGGATTGTTAAGCTTCTCTAGCAGATTAGAACACAGCTTATTCAACGTCTGGATCTGTTTCTGTTGATGAAAATATAACCGGGGCGGTTGAACAATGCAAAATACACAATATAAGGCAAAGTAATATTTTACATATTTGCTTATTATTAGTAAGACGGCATTAAACCTCTCAGTCCATATGATAACTAACTGACCTGCGCCGCCTCTGGGCCAATTCGTGCCGCGTCTGCACTCAGCTGTTTCTCCTGCTCCTCCACCTCCGGATCAGGCTTGGTCCGCAAGTAGTCCGGCACAATCTCGTGGCTGAACACCGGGACGCGCTGCTCTGTGAGTTTCTGTGGGGGAACAAGCAGAGAGATCGCTTAGAAAAACGCCTCAAGAGTAGCAGACACGTCAGCCAGCGGCTTTGATACTCACCGCTAAATCCTCATCTCGGTCCGGGGACAGAAGCAGTGGTATTATAACCTGGTTGCGAAAGGATGGCGTCTTCTCGTTCTTGAGCAGTTTATTGATAGTGTTCAGCTGGCCAGATAGAAGAGCAAAGTTGTCCAAAACAGAGGGCCTAGATGACACAAACACACATCAAAGCATCTGAGAGGAAAACAACACTCCCCAATGAACATATTTTAAACTCATTAGGGTAGGGTATCAATTTCAAATTTATCAATTCCAACGCGAGTCAAATATGCAATAAGTAAGGAACCAATGAGCAGAATCGGAATACGTGTCTTATCGAATCCACGGTTCTTTGTAAATTTGGTCACGGTTCCAACTTGGAACCGGTTCTCGATACCCAACCCTACACCTAATTGCTTTTATACAGTTAAAAATCTTAATCAACTGACCCGGTAATGTTATAAGTGGGACACTCTGTTTCACGGTGTTTCACTACCGTCCATCAGACAGACAGATACAATAATAATTTGAAAACACTTCAGATTTCAATTTCATAAGGACAATCTGCACTACACTATGATGTTGTGTCTTTCATATAAAACAATTCAAACTTAACTTGAGAATTTGACCAGAGATGGACTTCAGATGTGTCATCAGCTGATGGGAGCTGAAACTGGCCCTCAGAATGGGACTAATGGTTCTTTGGAAAGTGTGGCTGTGGTAAGGGGACAATGCAGAGGCCCTACGTTCTCATTTTAAAAGATGTGTGTCCAATAAAAATGCCCAAAGCCTCAGAATGAAGAATGAAGCAAGAAGTCTTGATATAGTTATGTAATTAACTTTAACGACACTGTTGGATGTTAATGGAAACTGATACTTGTATTTAGAGAGGATGTTCCCTTTGAGTTTAAAGGCACAAACTGAAATCAATCTTCGGCATAATGCTTCACTTACCATGTCAATCGCTCGTATTCATTTTCCAACTTATAAATGAAATTGTGAAGAGCGCTTTTGACGTGTGCTACCCGAGAGATGAGAGACTCCACCGACGCCTCCAACTGCTTCTCTTCTCGTTGCTGAGTGAGAAAAAAAAGACCGAGCTCTGTCCGATAACCTAAATGTCCAACACACACTGAACACACCAAACATCCTAACGACTAATAACAACTTCATCAATTAAATGATCAACTTCACTTCTGTTGTTCACTTCACTATTATGTTAACCTAACGTTAGCTGTTAACAGTTAACTTAACGTACCGAGTTAGCAAGTTAGCTACTGCTAGCTCTGCAAATAAGTAAACCAGAAACATGATCATATGAGTACAACTTCAGTGGAAACACCAGTGAGAGATATAACAAAGCATCATACTGTAATTTACTATAAATACGCGTTAAAATAAACATTACCTGCATTGTTAAACCCCAAGCTAACGACAAATGCTCTAAATCAATCTGGACGTAAACACTTCCGGTTCGCGTTGCCAAAATAAAAGCAAGTTGGCTGAACTACTTCCTCTTTAGTGTTTTTTGGTGATTGGCAAACCAGCTTAGAGGTACAGTAGCGCTGCCAACTGGACTGGAGTGTGGGACGAGCGAATATGCGGAGAAAAAAACAAAACAAACAAAATAAAAACCCTGGGAATTATTTTAGCAAAATCCCTTTATCCAAAAGATAATAATGTCCCAGTATATGTTGCCTTCCGTTTTCCACAAGAGACCTGACAACATAACGCCATGTTTTGCCTTCCTTACAGAGACCTGTAAGCTGATTCCTCTTGATTTTGTATTTTCTACAGTGAAGTAGAACACGTTTCTGGTTGGCTACAGTGTGTGCATTTTCCAGTTTGGTGCTATTTTATATAGTGTATGGTTGAGACTTGTATGACCTATTTTCAGACAAGTGATTCTGTTTACTTCCTGTCATTTCCAGCCCACCACCCTCCCAGCACCAACACATCTTTGTATATTATATAGCTGTCTTGCAGTTTCATTATTATCCCAATGCTCCTACCACACTGACTGTGCATATTTCCTACTTAATGTCTTAGCTCTAGCTTTGCTTAAAGCAATTTGTAGGTCTACATGCTTAATGCTAAGTGTTTGTTTGGCTCCTCCACCTCATCATTTCCCTTCACACCAACATGAGCAGGAACGCAAAGGAAGCGTGTCGATAAACCCTTCCTTTCCATCCTGTACATTATAAGGAATATTTCATTGATGATAACGATTCTAAATGATGATTTGCCAGATCTTGTGCTTGTTAGTGCTGAAAAACTATCAGAAGCAACAACAGTATTTATTGCCTTCTCTTCTATCCACTGCAGTGCCAGTAATGTTGCCAACAGCTGTGGTATATACTGACACGTGGTCTGACACTCTTTTCTTAATATATGACTCACTCACTGGAATATATACTGCTGCACCTGCACACCCTGTATCAGGATGTTTGGAGCCATCTGTGAATACAGACACTGAGTCTGCAAAATAGTTTTGTACTAAACACCACACTGGGAGTTGCTTGGCAAGGAGAGTGACCAAGGAGGAATGGAAGTAATTCAAACTGTAATTGCTACAATCCTATGTTTTTTGCTTTTGCATCACCAATCCACCCAAAACTTATGAAACGTGTCTCATTGTAATTTCCCATCAGTCTGTTAAAATACTCTTGGCAGGATGAGTAGCACCAGAGACGTTTTATAGAGCACATAGCCGGTGGAGATTGCGCCAGTATGCCAGCATCAACTTTACTTTTCTGATTTTTAAAGGTTTTTCTCCCTTTTCCACCTGCATCGCTGATACTTGAGATGTTTTGAATGATCTACTAGAAGTTCTCGGGCCTGAGTTTAATACATCTAACTTTATAAGGTTTGATTCTGCCGGTGACATGTAGGCTACGCTACGCACCCACAGTCAAAGACAGATCTCATGAGTGCCCAATTTTGTAGAGATGCTCTACTTGCTCCCCACTCCTGTCCTGACAAACAACAAAGTAGCTATATTGATGACCTTTCACTTTATCGAAATTAATAGTCCACGTGAGTTTTTTGGCATCCCTAGAAGAAAGAAACAAAAAGAACATTTTCCATTAGAGACAAGCTACAAAAATGTTTGTGTATACTGTCAATTATAGATATATATCCTTAGAAATAAATAAAATTGGAATCAAGCAAAATCGGTGTGGTCAGGTCAGACTTAAAAAAAAAAAAAAATACATGATTGGCCCAGGAAAAGTGCATCTCTTTCTCTTTTAAGCTAGACCACATAGAGTTATTTCAAATTCAACCACAAACTCTATCACAAGGCAGAATCACGAAGAGGCTCAGAATATAAACCCATTTTAGGTAGTTAGGGAGGTAGGTACATTTATTTGTCACAATATAACAAGTTAGATAGTGAAATTGAGTTTTGCAACTCCCTTCTGCTACATAGCAGACAATATACATTAATACAGAAGCAACTACAAAAATGATAAACAGAAATAAACTATATCCAATGGAGCAGTGCTGAGGATGAACCTGAGTTTAAAAGTCTCATAGCTTGGGGGAAAAAGCTGCTCTGCAGTCTGGTGGTGTGGCAGCAGAAACGTCTATATCTCTTCCCAGAGGGCAGCAGGGTGAACAGGCTGTGGCTGGGTGGGTACTGTCCTTTAGGCAGGCACCTCACTGATCACTGATGCTCAGGAGATGGGTACCAGTGACCTTCTGAGCAGTTTTAATCACCCTGCAGAGCTCTCTGGTCCTGGGCTGTGCACATCCCATGCCTGTTAGTCATGTTTCCAGTCTGGATGTTTTCCGTTGCTCCTCTGTAAAAGCTGACAAGTACTTTTCGTGTGAATTTGGCCTTCTTAAGCTTCCTCAAGAAATCCAGTTGTTCCTGAGCTTTCTTCACCTGCCTGGAGATGTGAGATGACCATGTCAGGTTCTCTCTAATGCTGATTCCCAGGAACCTGTTCACCTGCTCCACCTCAGCTCCACTGATGTAGTCTTTATCTCCTTTTTCCTTAAATCAACAATCAACTCCTTGGTTTTGCAGTTGTGGGTGTACAGTGTGAACAGGAGGGGGCTGAGCACAGAGCCCTGGGGGGCACCCGTGTTGAGCACTAGACTGGAGGAGGTGTGTCTGCCAATCCGAACTGACTGGGGTCTGTTTGTGAGGAAGTCCAATATCCAGTTGCAGAGATTTGAATTTAAACCCAGAGTGCTGAGTTTGCTGATCAGTTTCATGGGGAGATTGTGCTGAATGCTGAGCTGAAATCCACAAACAGAATTCTGATGTGTAGGTGTCGTTTTTCTCAAGGTGTGTGAGGGCTGAGTGGAGGGCAGTGGAGATGGCGTCCTCTGTTGACCTGGTTCTGAAACAAACTGGTGAGGGTCCAGGCTGATTGGGATGTTGTTCTTTATGTGCTGAAGAACCAGTTTCTCAAAGTACTTCATCAGAAGTGAGAGCCACAGGGTGGTAGTCGTTCAGAGTAGACACTGCAGACTTTTTAGGTACAGGAACGATGGTGGCTGTCTTGAAGCAGGTGGGAACCCTCTGCTGAGGCAGTGAGATGTTATAAATGTCAGTAATAACATCAACCAGCTGGTTAGCACAGGTTTTCAGTACACGGCCAGGGATGTTATCAGGCCCAGCTGATTTACTCACATTCACTCTCAGCAGGACTCTCCTCACGTCTGCTGTGGATCCTGACAGTGGCCAGTCCTCTGGAGGTGGAGTAGACGTTACAGCTGGCTCTTTGATGAGTAGATCAAAGCGAGCATAAAAGGTGTTAAGCTCATCAGGTAATGTGGCCTCACACATGATGGGGGAGCTCCTGCTTTTGTAGCCTGTGATGTTCTTGATGGCCTGCCACATATCTTTGGTGTTGTTGGTGTTGAGGTCTCTCTCCAGTCTCTGCTGATGTCTCCGCTTCACCTCCTTGATGCTTTCAGTCTAGCTCAGGCTTATCACCCGACCGAAAAGCAGCTTTTTTGGGTCTGGATAGAGCCCTCACCTCTCCATTCATCCAGGCCTTCTGATTGGGGAATGATTTTATCGTTTTAGTGGTGTGTATTGTTTTGTTGTAGGGTTGGAAATTTGTAACTGAAGTAGTTTCACCACAAGCTTTGTCAAATTGACGTCAGAACCGCTAGTCCTGTAAAATTGGTGCCTGTGCTTCTAAAAGGGGCCGTGTGCTCAGATTAGTGATTCTGCCTGTGCAGTGGAAGAGTGTCCTCTGATATCTGAAGCCATGACAGCTGGCCTGCTGTTATCTGTGCACGCCTGCTACCTTTGTTCCTGCTCATTGTGTTGTTTCCTTATCTGGTGCTTTTTCTGCTTTAGTGAGTAACTTCAATTTCTTGTACAATTTCTTGTACTGCTAAGCAGGGCAAGCTTCCTAATCTAGTGTGGGTCATAGTAGTAGTTTACAGTAATAATGGTGGCAGATTTACGCTCAAAATGTGCAGAAATTGTTTAACAACAGGTTTTTGATTTCACAAGTAAACTAAGTTAGGTGTTTCTAGACACCAACCTTCGATCTTGCGGGCTGACATGATTACTGTTGCTACCAGATTTTGGTTGAAAGCTCAACTTGAACTGTTAATATTTACCGCTGAGAAACATGTTAAAGGATTATAAATAACATTCTAAAAGACTAAGGCTAAAACCTACAGGCTTAATGTTGCAGGTTAGCTTGTCTGTCCTAAAACTACAACATTAAAGAAAAGTAGAATTTAAATGTTGTAGCATGACCAAGTTTGGATGCGATACAAAAACATACTGTATTGCTGGTATTTTTGAACATAAAAAAGGAAAGGTTATGAGGACAAATGAATGACTTTGTCAAACCTAACACCGTCTTGGATAATGAGTTTCAGAGCAGCACAGCAGCCTTAACTCTGATATGGTAGCATCCAGGACCAGCCTCCACACAATGGGTGTGGCAGTCCTAAATTGGCTTTTTAATCGTACGTAATCCAGCGTTTCCCCTATATGTATTCAGCAATGGTGCACCACCCCTCATCGTTCTGTACAAAACATCTATGTGACAAATGGTGTTATAAGAGCAGCGTAACTCCTGTAAGGAATCGGGAGGTGCGTAGCGAGTGTTTGATTGTCCGAGCGGTAGAAAGTGACAGTGAACACGAGTGGAGGAAAATGTTCTGGCAGTAAATGTACGGTGTTGGTTACCGTGTGTCGGCTTCTCAAGACCAAGAAAAGTCTGTTGTTTCCCCACCTGCTGAAAAAGTGAAGCCTTTTATCGCTAAGTTAGCTAACATCCCTCCTCCCCTTCAGACTGAGCTGAGCAGGGACGCTTCAACAGCAGGCTGCCTCTTTTGGCTGCTATGTAACTTAACATTAGCTCAATAGAAAGTAACTGGTAGCTGTATTTTATTATTGCCTACTTGTCCAATGTTGAGAACATCAGTTACAATCTGAGAGTAAACTGACGTAGCCTGCAGCTCTGTCCTGTACAGACTGGTTCAATTATTTTTCAGATGAAAAAGTGGTTTTGGAAAAGAAAGGACAGAGGTGAATGGAGGAGCTGAGGTTAGTAAAGCTAATTAGTGATGCAAACTAGTCCTTTGAAGTTAATGAGGAGACATTTCTTTTTGGATTTTAATGTACAAATAAAATGCACCTCAGAAGGGAAGTAGGTTTCTCATGTTGCACACAAAAGGCAAACATGAACAACCATTCTGAGGTCATATTAAGAGGGTTTTAGGGGGTGATGTCCAAAACATGCTGTGCAATAAATGTTAAATCACAGTGGAGAGCATCAGAACCAACCAAATAACTTTCCACAAATCTGTAGTTCCTCCCCAGTAGACTGATCTTTGGCTCTTGGTTATTTATTATCTGCTCTAGCTTTTCCAACTCTTTGTTCAGACATAAAGTGAAAATAATGGCCCAGTGTGATGTGAAATTACATATTTGTTATTGGAAAATGTAAAATCTTCTTGGGGGAGGACCCGCTGGGAAAACACTGAAGTTTTAAACTATTCTGATGTGCATCGCATGCTCATGGACACACGAGCAATACTGCTGAGACATGCTGTGTTGGGGTTTCAGGCAAAAATTTTGCTTCACCTCCGCTGCTATAACTCCATCCTAGGGGAAACACTGTAATCAGTAACTCCACAAAATTATGGAATGTGTAACAATGTTTTTTCGGGCATGCATGCTAACTAGGGGTGCAACGGGATCACAAAAGCCTCGGTTCAGATCATATCATGGACCAACCAATGATCCGTTACACCACTAATGCTAACGCTTACATCAAAGCATAAACACAAACTTTAATCCATTTTTTACACTTTTGCTCATGTGTTTTGGGTTTTGGAAAGGCTAAACAGACAGTGAAATTTTAGCTTCTGTCTGTTTTTCTAATTTTATTGATTATTGATTCTTTCCTTTTCTATCAACCTGATGGTATAAACTACATGGAATTTGCAGAGCCGATGTCAATGATATCCAAAGTAGTACCAGATCATGAGCATGCTGTGTTATATAGTTCAGCTTTACTGCAATATAAATCTTGTAAATAAAACATTGCTGAGATCCCAAAATGTCCCACATCCTATCTCAGCCTCTAAAAAGCTCTCTGTGACTTTGATTTAGTATTTCACTTGGCAGGGTTTCTCCCCTCTGATTGGGTGTCACTTATGTACTTCATATGAGAGAGAGTAGAGGTGTATTTAACTCCAGCTAAATGTCATGGGATCCTTGCAGCGCTCTGATGTATTGTATTGCATTATTATCAGGGATAGGCAGGGCTCAGTGCTGCTTTAGACGTTGATGTGTTTATCTGTAATGCAGGGTTAAATCTGATGGATCTATGCTTTGGTTGGGCTTGTCTCGTATGGCTTTGGATCGGCCAGCATTAAAAGAAGACTGATCTCATCATGGATTTGTAGTGTTAACATGTACTTAGTGATATGACCCATGTTTATGATGTGGCATTGTTGTTGAGTGAAAGGTCTGTGGTCCATAAGCTCCTCACAAGGGAGCAGAGATTTCATGTCTTTAGGAACATGTGATGTTACAGCTGTGGCTTGGTTATGACTCGGGGGAGGGGGAAAATTGTTCTGGATGCATTGTGATTCTCTTTAAAGGTTATGTGAAGGAGAAAAGTCAGTCATCGAAAATTTAGAGTTCGCTCATTACTCTTAAGTACATACAATAAAACCTTCAAGTAAAAAGACAGTTTATGAATACAAAACATGTAGAAAGGGTTAATTTAATCTGTTCCGTCCTCAGTCTGTCATCCTGTATGTTTTATACAAAAGGGTACCCGCGGGGCCTTAAAAGTATTTAAAAAAGTCTTAAATTTCATATTCCAAAAATAAGGCCTTAAAAGTATTAATTTTTATTTACTGAGGTCTTAAATTTGTTCTTGTCCTTCAGTAGGATTAAATAAATGCTCTAACGTCAAATAAACACTTTTTATGTATGTGACTTTATAATTGACTCCGTTTGGTTTGACTGATGTTATAACGTAACGTTACTGTTTACGTCAGTGTTTAGCTTTACGCTCCGGACTGTGGAGTGTTAATTAATGTATTCTAATAAAATATTTTATTAAATTCATGTAACTTTGTAAGAATTTTCTCGGGCTTAAATTTCACCCTAGGTGGTATTAAAAAGGTCTTAAAAAGAGTCCTGGGGGTACCCTGTACAATCAACGTTAGCTTGGCAAACAAGCTAAATAGAAAGCAGTCTGTCTGTAGCATAGACTGGTCTTAGGAAAAAACAGGTAATGTGTTCCAAGGCGGTGGCCTATTCATTCTATGGCTGAAACGACACATCGATTTAAATCGATTAATAAAATGCATAGACGGGATTTATAGGCGCTATTTGCAAAGTGGAGGAAGAGAGAGAAAATAACGAGGGACAAAGAAGAAAGTGCCCAAAGTATGGGACGATTTCAAGCTAAAGAACACAACAGCTCTGTAATGTTACCGTCTGTCCACCGTAAAACGAAACTTATGTCGCCTCGGCAACAGCACGACGGCACCTGATCAGAAAGCCCCGGTGTTCTGCCGTAGACCACAGACAACGTAACAGTAACAGCAACTTTAGCATTTAACTGAAATCATGATTGATAAGTGTATAAGTTATTATTATTGTGTATCTTTTCTGTTGTCACACTATTTTGCTTGAAATAAATAAATAAATAATAATAAAAAAATAAATAAATTGTTGAGTTGAAGGCTAGCCAAAGTAAGCCACAGACCTTAGCTGAAAATGTACAGACTTCCGTTTGTTGTTCTCCTTTTTGGGCCGCGAGTTGTAACCTCACAGTCAAGAGTTTTCTTGATAAAACATGGTTTGAAGACCTGCGTCGGGTGACACAGCCGCCGTCAGCTCATGTAGTGTGTGATCCCCTTTCACCGATCAGTCAGCCGTAGTGTGAACGCCATGACGACTTCAAGACTCCCGTCACAAGATGGCAGGTTGTGTTGTGTGAACGCTGCGGCCGATGCTGAAAGTCGTGTCGTCTGCACGAGCCTTTAGTATACCTTGTACTCGGGTGATGTTTGTGTTTGTAAAGCAGCTGTCTGGTTGATGGTCTGATGTGGGGGAGGCAGCGGTGCCTAGCTGCCAAGCAAAAGTACTTCTTAAACGACGCATCGTTGAAATAATCTATAGAATCTTCGAATACTAAAATCATTGTCAGCTGCAGCCCTAATTCATTCCAAGGAAAGTTATCCACTGGGCGCGTACTCCAAATATGTTTTTCAGGTATCTGCCGGTGTCTTTGCATTTTGGGGCCCACAGAGCGTACTAGAGTCCTTCTCCATTCTAGATTGTTAAGGACATATGACTTCCTCTAGCCAAGTCAGCTGACTTCCCATTGGCTCATTGCACACATGAATGACATGAAATAATTAACTGATATGGTTCTTTGAGACTTTTTAAATGTTATTGGTCCTGATTTTTATAAAATGAGTACATTTGGGGTGTTTTGACTCTGAGAAATGGTATTAATCATTTTACAGCCATTCCTTTTGTGATTGTTTTTGGGGAAAAAGTATTTTTCGAAACAGTGTGGGTCACTTGGTCCTGCAGTGTTGTGGTAACTATGCCCAAATTGCCTCACAACACGGCACGGTTTCTGGTGGATTGGTTCTTCTGCCTCTGTTTGACCAGTGGAAATCCACAGCCCTGCGGCAAGCTATAAAATAGAGGACTTTGTGCTGTGTTCATACTGCCCTATGAAAATTACAGTGGTCATGGTAATGAAATAAATAATGAGTAAATTGTTGCCAGCTAGATAGGCTAGTCTGAGCGTCACCACACCTGTTGAAGCAGCTTGCTCAAACCTGAGGGCTTACACTCAACATTTCTGTGCCAGATGGAGTATGTTCATGTCAGAGGCCTTGAAAAACGTGTGCATTTGTAAAGATGTGTGAAGTACAGACAATAATAGAGGAGACAGGATGCCATTTTACCTACATAATCTGTGTATCGAGTTAATCAATCTCAGTGTATGCCTTTTGAGTGTTGATGGAATGGTGTCATGTTTCACAGGGTAAAGATAGGGTTGTCTCTCTACGGTCAGGATCTGGGATTGATCGCAGTTGCCGTGTTTATGACGCTCTTCTCTCTGTGTGCTCTGCTCATTATAGGCCCCTAAAAACACTGCCGACTTCATCCGTTTCTTTGGTGGAAATAAAGCTTCACAGTTTGGCCCCTCTGCCATAGTTTAGCCAGTGCACAGTAGACTCTGATAAGCACGACACTTACGCTGGTGCACCGCTACTGTAACTTTGTTTTTGTTTTATGCAAGTTGCCACAGTTTGGTTCCGTGCAACAGAACCACTCGGTGTAGCGGAGCCTTTAAGTGGAATTAACCGTGACGTTTTAAAGTGCGGTTAATAGTGAAATCCGGTAATCGCTGCATCCCTACTTGATAATCAAGTAAGTACTCATACCATTATTGTCTACAATAATCGCAATATGACTTTTTCTCCAAATAGTGAAGCCCTGTTAGGTGTTTTCTGGGTATGACAGCTTTTAAGAATACTGATACAGAGCTTGTGCTCAATGTTGTTGTTGTTACACACACACACTCGGTTCTCCCCACCTACCTGTCCTCATGGCCTGATAAACAAACTAGCTAAAAACTGACATGTACTCATATGTTGATACTTAAATGAGCTGTGCTGGGTGAAAAGAAATCTGGCTGGTCTTCCAGTTCCCTAATCTCAATAAGTCAAAGTAAAGTGCCAACTGTGCTAAGCTTAGGTGTCTTGCCTGCTCACTTGAACTGGTGCATTTTTTCTGGGGTAAAAATCATATTTTATTAACTTCTGGTGTCCTCTTAAATCTACCAGTACTGTGCACATCTAAAAAAACTGCAGTGCATCAGTGTTTTTCTTTTGAACTTTTACCTTGCAGCAGCACTGGTTGGGTTAGGGGGATAGGTTGTTTATATTGGCCTATATTAAAATGAACTAATTCTGCGTTATTTGTTAAAATATTACTGTGGCAAGCCTACCCTCAGCTACTACCGATGCAGGCAGAGATAGTATTTCATGTTTGATCAGAGAGATAACCATCTTGATACCAGCGTACTACTTACAAACCTCATTCCTGCCATACCAGGGCCATGTCCTCTAGCAAGCCCTCTGCAACCTTCAACACTTAAGTGTTTCTCTGGCCACACCCAGCTATTCCTGCTTTCTTTGTGGTAACATTATCTCTCCCTTTGCTGTGCAGCCTCTGCCACAGCCTCACCAACACTGTAGAGGGAGGCAGCAGAGACTTAACGGTAAGAGGCACTGAAGGAATCAAGGTCAGGGGAAATCGGGAAGGAAGCAGTGAGCCAGGAGAAAGAGCCTGAAAAAAGAAATCTTACTGTTAATTTCCAGTGCAATTTCCAGTAATATACAATCAGCAACACTCCACCTCAGTCTGCAGCCTTAATAATTATCACAGAATTGGATCACAGCATGACCACTGTAGGATTCACAAAGGCAGTGTTGATTACAGGCTCTTTGCAATGAGTTGCTTTACATTACACAGGTGTTGCTTTTACGATGGCCCGTAAATGTTGGCGGTGAACATGCGCTAAAGGTGTCTTGTTGTCTCCCTCTGTATTCAGACTGAAGAGGTGAACCTTTGTTCAGGCTTCTGAATGAATGTTAGTCACATGGTCCGACCATTCAGTCCCTGTGTATTGCTGGTTAATGCTTTGAACCTTTTACTTTCAGTTGATGGCATTTGTCAGGGATTATTTTACATTTTTACCAATGTGGGAACAGACCGTGAACATGTCTCGTTACACTGGCAAATTGGTGTTCTTCCTCATTTGCAAAGCTTTTGTTAAAGCGTTATAACCAGGGTTGTTAATATCTGATTGCTAGATTGCAGCCCTCTTCTTCCCTTTGGGATATTGCCACGTTTATTGACACGTTACCCACCACCAACTGTCAATAAATGGAACAGTAGAAAAGTATTGAGGTCTGAGAGCATTAGCAGGCTGGTGAAGACAAATATACCAAATTTGAGAAAAGATCCAGACTGTCTGATATCTCGTGCAGTTTTCATTTTATAAAAGAAATGTGGTCAAAGATCCTTCCAAGTAGACAAGGGACAAATTGTAGGAAAAACCTGAATAAAAGAGTAGGAAAAACAATCAAATGGATATGCTTCTGTGGACCAGGGCTCACTGAGGCCCCGTCCACACTAAGTATTTTTATTTATTTATTCTTTTACCCGTCCACACCAGCGTTTTAGCTGCATTTTAGAGTTGGTCTGTGTCTACAGAAAAATGACTGAAAACGCACATTTAGTTACCTTTAACGTACACAAGGCATGTAAACATGAAGCAGAGGGTCTCTTTCTTCCGTAGTTACAAAAGAATAAAGTACTACAGACGAAGAACCGCACCAGATTTTATCTAGCGTGGAGCAATAATGAGTGGGGACTGTCACTGAATGTAAAACGGGAGTTAAAAGTGGCTGTGGCGGCAGAAAACAGACTGGGAGTAATCGCAAAGTAAACAGCGACATGCACAGTACATGTGTACATTTTATAAATGTTAGGTGCACGGTACAAATATTTTGATAAAAATACCAAGTCAAAAACACTGTCAGTAGCATTGTGTTTCTGCTTTGCATGAATTATGAGACCCAATCAGAGAGCCGAGAGTGAGCGTCTGCGTCATCGTTTCTAAAGTCCTCCGTTTTTGCCCGGCTGCACTAAAATGCCCTCCCGAGTTTCAAAACGAAAAACGAGGCCGGAAGCGTTTTCAAACTTCTGCTTTTTAGGTCTTTGTTTTCGCCATTTTAGTCAGGACGGGAGGTGCAAACGTAGCAAAAGTTCTCAGTTTTAAAACAAAAACGCAGTATTGTGGACCAGGGCTCACGAAATGCTTTGGTGAGTTTGAAAATTATTTGAATAAAATGCTGCAACCTTTACAGTCACCAGATCTAGTCTAGAACAAAAACCCGACCTGTATGGAAGTTTTAAGACCGATAACAATTTTGATATTTAATTTGATTTTAAAATGTTTCTAAAATTAAAATTTCTTCTTTTCTGAAACGCATAACAAAGTCAAGATTATGCCTAACTTTTGTTACGTGTAGTTATGAGACCTCTCCTAGATAACATGACATAATGAAGTTTAAAAATACACTGTTTAAAATTTTTATAAATGGTAATTGACTGAACAAAAGTGTAGCTGATTGTGTCAGCTGATTGCTGTTTTGTGGTGGATTTGTGGTTCCAAACATGCCAACAGGGGAGTTGCAGAGCGTCCTCTGTGTGGACAAACTAAACGACAACAATCATAACGTGATTGAAGGATCCGTCAATTATCATCTGTCATAAACACCAGAACAGATTTATATGCAATATGCTCATATCGGCTGATAATATCTGCATGCTGATTTATCGGTCAGGCTCTAATCTCAACCTAGTTTCACACCTATGGAAGATTTTGGAGTAACGTGTAAATCAATGCTCTCCACCACAATCTCCATGAGACCAAATGGAACTTTCATCTTCAGATCTTTTAAGTGATGTCTGTGACGGTCTCTGATGCTACATGTCCTTTTGTTATGTCTGGCTGTGTTTGTTTTTCTTTCTCCCTGCTGCTACTTAGTACTATAAGTAGACCTTCCTCTTCCTTTTGGAGTTCTGTGAGAAAAGGTTTATGTGTTAAATGATCTCTTTACAGTCCTGTACAGACACTGTATAACTCTGTGAAACTGTGTTGTTATGTTTAGATAAAATCTGAGTACATGATAACTGTTCTTATTTATTACATGATTGTGACCTTTGACATTGGAAGCAACAGTACCTCCGATTTCCACAGCCAAAATAGTATGCTTTTCTCTTCTCTAATCTAATTCAAAAGTCTCTAACGGCGTCTCCTACCTCTTGTTGTTGCAGGTTCTAAGCTTATGGTACACGGCCCTGACTGAACATACTGGTGGTGCATACAGACTTATTACTGTGGTAAGTGATCTATGGCTGGATTTGTTTTCTGAGCCTAACCATGAAAATGTGAAATATCTGTAACTCTCAGATCAACTTGGATTTTGTAGCTTTTCCTTTCACAATAATGACTTTTGAATAACCTTCCAGTCATTACTGATGTGGGTTCTTGTTGCTTGATTTTTTTTTTTTAACTGCAGGCAAGCCAGGAGGGGATCATGTGTTTCATTGTGTGTTTATTGTGTGTATTTTATACCGCCACTGACTGCTGAATCGTCACTCCTCTTAACCGGCCAGTAACAGCTGGCTTACAAATTATAGGTTTTCTATTGGACTATATCTTGTATAGACCAATAGAAAACCTGTACATGACATGCAAGTCTTGTCCTCGGCTGGACTAAAATCTGGGACGTCACATTTGTGCCTTAATTATTTGGTTACCAGGACGCTCTGGTTGTGTTTCTTTTCACACAGAAATAAATTCAAGCAGTCCAAAATGCAAAGCCACAGGAGAATGTTCATGCAACTCGTTGGTTGGGTGTGTCTGCAGCAGGACGGAGAAAGGAATAAGGGCCCATCTGCCCAAATATTAAGTAAAAGCAGCACACTGAGTTGCCGGTCCAGTCCAGACCTCGATCCATTCTGTGTCTAGCTGCCAGTTGGATTTTGCTCATCCGCATCGTAGCGTGCAAAGTGCACCTGGCTTCATAAGCTGTTTAGCTCAGATCTGTAGAGTACACATTGTAGTTGGGTCAGATGAAGTTTTGATCACATTCCCACACCTGTTATTAAAATTAGTTTGGGTCCGGACCGGTATGACTTCCTCTAATGGTCTTGGCATGATTGCTTTTGTCCATACCAAAAAGGGCTGTGCGATTTGAAGATATCTATTGTTTGAATCTAGCAAAACGTCTATCGTTTACAATTATGGTGTATCGTTTATTTTATTATTATTTATTAATATTTTGGTGAGGGAACGGCGCTTTGCATCGCGATGAAGTTAGCTTTACATTGGAATTTGACATGTATTTGAATGTCCAAAAATAATGATGAGCCACACAACACTATCCAGCAGTTACAGCCATGATGTGCGTGTCAGTCAGGCGACGTTGAATGACTTGCCCACGGACAAACGGCTTACTTTATAGTTCACCAAGACATGCTTTTGTTGCGATGTTAGCTGTAGAAGCAGGAGAGCTGTGTGTCGCTGTCTGGAGCTGCTGTGCTACTCTGGGACCGTCTCGTCCTCTCATGTTAAGGCTTGTGCAGACTACACGACTTGCGTCGACCTATGGCTGTACTGTTCAGACTACACAACTCGACGTTGTGGCGCTCACACTACGTGACTGATCGCTGACAGGCGGTCACATACTACGTGGGCTGACATCGACTCTTGTTACCCGACGCTGGTCTCCACAATATGTCGGGGAGCCGTTTTGACGCGTCATTGAGTAGTTCCCACATAACAACTGCCGGCCGCCGATCGATCACTGATTTACACCTGATCACAGCCCGATGGTCACCGAGCTCGCCGACGGGCAAATTGGCTAAAAGTAAGTTTGAAAATGCCCAAACTTGATTGGCGGTCCCTATTACACCAGTTGTGTGTAGTTGGTGCCTCTTCCTCCCCTCATTCTGACCACATTTCCTATAAACCCTGTTGCCTCCTGTGTGTCCCTTTGCCTCCCAAGTGTCTTATTTTACTGAGGAGAACAAACATTATGGAATTGAGTTTAATTGTGCCACTGTAATCATCTGTAATTGCCAGAGGGTTTGAAGGCTTTAGTTTGATTTCCATTGGAAGAACAGTGCACTCTTCCTGTTTATGAACTGTTAAAGAATCCAGCAGATTTCCTGTGAACTCTACCCAGCAATTTACAATGCTGCATAGGACCAATGGAAGCTATCAGTCTGCATGGTGATGGTTATGTTTGTTTACGCTTGGGTACCCAAAGACTTTCTGCCTGACTTACTGACATTGTTCTTTTGGTTCTGTGGTTCAACCAAGGCGCTTTGCTGCGAAAGCTATCCTACTGATGTCACCCATTTTGGCAGCTAGCTGTGTTAATGTCAGGTCAGCCTTATTGAAAGGCCTTGTTTTCCCTCATGACAGAGCCCTCAGCTTGTTCCTTTCATTCATGATGCTCAGCACTCTGATTCTTTTGTCATCCTGTGTTTGTGAGTTATTTACATAAATAGCCTATAAACACTCGTGCACTGTTTTCATTTTCATACCAGTCAGCACCCGAAACAAAGAACCAAGTCATTTTGCATACAGCCCGGGAAATCATTTTCTGTTGTGATATCAGTGTATAACAGACAGGATAAACTCACTCAGGTAAAAGGAATGGTGATCGCAGAAGAATATTGGTCTCATAAATGTCTGTGTTTTGGCATGTTATCCTCAAGTATTTGTGCCGAGGACAGTGTGTAGCTCATCTTGGTGTGGTGTTTTGCTTTCTACTCAATACTGAGCAATTGCTGGCTTTGAATTGGTTTGTTTGTGTCCTGTAGAAACCTTCCGTCACCAAATTTGTCTTTATTTCACACAGATTTCTAGTATTGTTTCATATACTCACCAAAAGGCTTATTAGGAACACTATACTAATACTGTGTTTGACCCCCTTTCACCTTCTGAACTGCCTTAATTCTACGTGGCATTGATTCAACAAGGTGCTGAAAGCATTCTTTAGAAATGTTGGCCCATATTGATAGGATAACATCTTGCAGTTGATGGAGATTTGTGGGATGCACATCCAGGGCACGAAGCTCCCGTTCCACCACATCCCAAAGATGCTCTATTGGGTTGAGATCTGGTGACTGTGGGGGCCATTTTAGTACAGTGAACTCATTGTCATGTTCAAGAAACCAATTTGAAATGATTGGAGCTTTGTGACATGGTGCATTATCCTGCTGGAAGTAGCCATCAGAGGATGGGTACATGGTGGCCATAAAGGGATGGACGTGGTCAGAAACAATGCTCAGGTAGGCCGTGGCATTTAAACGATGCCCAATTGGCACTAAGGGGCCTGAAGTGTGCCAAGAAAACATCCCCCACACCATTACACCACCACCACCAGCCTGCACAGTGGTAACAAGGCATGATGGATCCATGTTCTCATTCGGTTTACGCCAAATTCTGACTCTACCATCTGAATGTCTCAACAGAAATCGGGACTCATCAGACCAGGCAACATTTTTCCAGTCTTCAACGGTCCAATTTTGGAGAGCTCTTGCAAATTGTAGCCTCTTTTTCCTATTTGTAGTGGAGATGAGTGGTACCCGGTGGGGTCTTCTGCTGTTGTAGCCCATCCGCCTCAAGGTTGTGCGTGTTGTGGCTTCACAAATGCTTTGCCGCATACCTCGGTTGTAACGAGTGGTTAT
>NC_060154.1:29111714-29113372 GCF_021292245.1 Micropterus dolomieu
TAAAAGTCTTACTTGAAAGTGATCTCACATTGAAGAGAGCCATTTTAAATGAGTTTGTTCTGGGTGCTGGAGTTGGTGCAGTTGTCCTAATCCTTATAAGATTACTATGATTTCTGTGTGGGATGTGCACATTTCGGTTTACTGGTCTATGCGTGATGATGACAGGAATAGAAGTCTGTGGAACAGCGCTGGGAGCAGGCGGCTTTACATGCCAGCAGGTGGAGACAGTTGTTTGTGGCAGTGAGCCAGAGATCTGTTCAGTGAGCGGTGGTGTGTCCAGGTGTGCTGCATGAATGATTAGTCATTCACGTAAGTCCTGAGGGGAGAGGACCGCACCACATGCTGTATGTGAGCAGCTAACATTTCTGAACCCCGTTTGTTTGGGTAAAGTCCGTCTGTCTTAAAAAGAGACTTTCTTTGCCAGAAAATATTAAAGTTAAAGGAGGCCAAGGAGAGTCTACTGAAGCGGCCAGCACCGCAACCAACTGTGGGAATGGGACCAGAGATAAAAAACGGACTTTCCACACTTCTTTAAAAAGTTAAAAAGACGGTTAAAATCTGATTTTGTCAGCACAGACTGCTGAAGAGCTGTGTCATTAACTTCAACTTTCACTCAGGAGTAAAAATCTGCCATTAAACTTAAAAGAAATAATGATTTGACATATTGCGAGAATAATGATATTGACTGATATGATTTGTTTCTCGTGATATTGGCCATATCGCACAGCCCTATTTCCATACCATTCAGTACCATGTTTCTCTTGACCGTTTCGACATGCTATGACATTAACAACAAGCCTCCTCCACACAGCTGCTGTGAAAACACAATTGTGGGTGAAAAAATTTGTTTTAGTTTTTGGACAATTTTCTAAAACATACTGCTGATGAAGAAGGTCAACAGAGCAGCCACATACAGGGAGAGAGAAACGGCAAGAGACTGGGTAATTCTGTGGGAACACTGAACCATGTTATATTGCAATTCATTTTCAGTTGGATTTTGTTTATACAGAAAAGCTCTGAACTGGAGCACCTTTTATTTTGTTGAGTCATCAGGTCAGACTTTTAAAAAATCGTTTTCAGACAGTTTCTGTTCTGCTGCTTTCTCTTTCAAACCAGACCACACAGAGTTATTTAAAATTCAACCTCCAACTTTATCACAAGGCAAAATCAAGAAGAGGCACCGCTTTTGCTCAGAATATAAACACATTTGTTGTAGGGTTGGAAATTTGTAACTGAAGTAGTTTCACCACAAGCTTTGTCAAATTGACGTCAGAACCGCTAGTCCTGTAAAATTGGTGCCTGTGCTTCTAAAAGGGGCCGTGTGCTCAGATTAGTGATTCTGCCTGTGCAGTGGAAGAGTGTCCTCTGATATCTGAAGCCATGACAGCTGGCCTGCTGTTATCTGTGCACGCCTGCTACCTTTGTTCCTGCTCATTGTGTTGTTTCCTTATCTGGTGCTTTTTCTGCTTTAGTGAGTAACTTCAATTTCTTGTACAATTTCTTGTACTGCTAAGCAGGGCAAGCTTCCTAATCTAGTGTGGGTCATAGTAGTAGTTTACTGTAATAATGGTGGCAGATTTACGCTCAAAATGTGCAGAAATTGTTTAACAACAGGTTTTTGATTTCACAAGTAAACTAAGTTAGGTGTTTCTAGACAC
>NC_060154.1:29113392-29155195 GCF_021292245.1 Micropterus dolomieu
CTCAACTTGAACTGTTAATATTTACCGCTGAGAAACATGTTAAAGGATTATAAATAACATTCTAAAAGACTAAGGCTAAAACCTACAGGCTTAATGTTGCAGGTTAGCTTGTCTGTCCTAAAACTACAACATTAAAGAAAAGTAGAATTTAAATGTTCTAGCATGACCAAGTTTGGATGCTATACAAAAACATACTGTATTGCTGGTATTTTTGAACATAAAAAAGGAAAGGTTATGAGGACAAATGAATGACTTTGTCAAACCTAACACCGTCTTGGATAATGAGTTTCAGAGCAGCACAGCAGCCTTAACTCTGATATGGTAGCATCCAGGACCAGCCTCCACACAATGGGTGTGGCAGTCCTAAATTGGCTTTTTCTAATGTAACCAATAACTCCACAAAATAATGTAGTTAATGCAGCTAATGATACATTCTGTAACTTTGCAAGTAACGCTAGGTTACTACTGTAGGTTGTAGTCTAACTAGCTAACTAGGGGTGCAACGGCTCACAAAAGCCTCGGTTCAGATCATATCACGGACCAACTAGGATCCATTATACCACTCATGCTTTAATCCATTCTTTACGCTTTTGCTTTTTGTGTTTTGGATTTTGGAAAGGCAATAAAACAGACAACAGTGAAGTTTTTTGGATTTTCTTAATTATTGATACTTTCTATAAATCTGATGGTGCAGGCACACACAGTCTCTGGTATGGCACAGCTGCATCTTCACCAAGCAGGTTACACACTGTGGAAGTTGGACATGTAGTGGTGTTGTACTGCACATATTAGCATTGGTATTTGTATTGGCAAAAAAGGAATATTTTTCACAAACAATGAACATCCAGGAACACAGACATTTGTAGCTAAAACATTTTATTTTGACAAAAAAGGCGTTAGTCGTGTTTAGTGTTTCAGTTAAGCATGCAGAATAAAAATCTCACACCAACTGCCAGGCAATTGTTTTCTTCTACTGCTGATTCACAGTTCACTGCTCAGACTTACTTCAGGCTCTTGGATGTACTTCCACACACACGGTCAATTTCTTCAGTTCTTCTATTCACATTTCAAACCGACATGCCTCTCAAAGTACATGGGTGAAACGTAAACCTGTACTTGTGTCTGGTGAGTACATTCCTGTTTTCCTGAGTGTTTTTTTCACAGTTCTGGCACAGCAGTGTAAACTTAAGAGGTTCCCGGCGGTTCCTTAAAAAGTCTTAAAAGGTCTTAAAATAAAAAAGGGAAATAAAGGTCATATATCATCTTAAATCCCAAATTTGCAGTTGGTGGGTTTAAGGCCTAACATGTCTAATAAGCGTGTATTTGTTTGATTAACTAACTGTTAGACAATGCAAGACTGCACCAAACAGAAGTTTTATGTTACGTTTACTTTAGCTGCAGCAGTTGACCTCCGGCTGTGTATCATATTTCAAGGGTTTAGAAGTAGTTCTCGACGTCGCCCATTTCCACAACGACAGTCTTTAGCTGGGAGTAGTACTCGATAGTCACCTGGCCGTTCTCTCTGCCAAAGCCTGGTAAAGTACAGTAGAGATCATGTAAACAAACACTGCTGGTTTTAGTGATTCACCATACTTTAATTTGGTAAGGATAACTGAGGTCACTCGCTGCAATAAAATGTCATACTGTGAATGTATTTGCATTTAAAATAACAAAGGTGGTCATTAGGACCATTTTAGCCTTTATAAAATCCTACCTGACATCTTGTATCCTCCAAATGGCACTTCCACAGGACTGATGTTGTAGTTGTTGATGAAGCAGGTCCCTGCCTCCAGGTTTGCAGCCACACGGTGGGCTCGAGAAATGTCCCTGCAGGCAGGGGAAGGGAACAGATTTCTGTTTTTAGTACAAAGTACCGAGTCAATAGTCTGTATGCATCTTATTCACAGTTAATATGCTGCTTCATCTGCCCTCCAACCACAGAGACGGCTATAGCGCAATGAATTCCACTCGGTTAGTGCTACATTGTTTAGGGCTGCTTTGTGGAAACCCTGAACCGCAGCCAACAGAATCCAATAACCGCATTATCTTCTCTATTATCTTATCTGCTCTGCGTGTCCTCGGCTCACCTGGTAAAGACTCCAGAGGCCAATCCAAAGGTGGTGTTGTTGGCCCTCTGGATCACTTCTTCCTCTGTGTCGAAAGGCAGCACAGACATGACTGGGCCAAAGATCTCCTCCTTCACACAGGTCATGTCATCTCTGCAGTTATCTGTAGCCGGGAGAAAGGACTGTAACATATCTTGCATACTGGGACACAATATAAACGAATAGTGTATAAACTGACTCAGATCATGTGATGGTATCAGTGCTAATATTGCTTAATACTCTTATTCATTTTCATTATGTCTGTACCACTACCACCTTTACTGTTGTTTTGTGTTCTGTTTTGTAGTCTCTGTTAATAACATTACAAAGAGTGCGGTCTAAACCTGATTTATGAAAAGTGCAATGAGATTACTTCTGTTGTGAAGACAAAAAATAAAGACATCCAGGAGAATAAACAAAGAGACTTACCTAGTACACAGGGTGACATGAAGTAACCCCCTTTCAATTTGGGGTCAGCGGGGACTAAAGGCTCTCCTCCACAAAGCACTCTGGCTCCCTGGAAAACAGACATAGCCTATTACTTACCTTAGTATGAGAACTAAGATAAGTATAATCAAACTTAATTGATTTAACTGATTTGAGGTCTAGTGAAAGCACAGCAGCTGATTCATTCTCAAATAAATGGCTCTCAACAGTTGCTCAATTCTCCAGCAGGGACCATTAACGGTTCATTCGATGTAATGATCAAAAGGGTTTTAAACACACCTCTTTCTTGGCCTGATTGACGAATCCCAGTACTTTGTCCAGTTGAGGCTTGCTGATCAGCGCTCCCATTCGGGTGCCGTCCAGCAGGGGGTCACCCACAGCGATGGCCTTAGTCCTCTTCACCACTTCTTCCAGGAACTGGGGCATGATCTCTCTCTGCACGTACACTCTGGTCCCATTGCAGCAAACCTATTAAATACAGAGAGACATTTTAGTCTGTCAGAGCTGACAAAGAATGTATGAGCTTAACATCATACAACACAATAGGGGTGGGAGATAAAAACGGATACTTAGATGCATCGCAATGCAGACGTGGAAGATTCTGACTCGATTCTGAACTCGCGCAAGTGCAGCGGCTGTCTGTCTGTGGTGTGCACATAACACAGAGACCAGTGTTTCCCCGTATTTGGCTGTGGAATGAATCCACCCCACTAAAATGTCACAATCATTAATATCATAGCTGATATTTTATTTTAACTTGCACACTATGCGAGCATGGTGGCACTCAAGGCTCGGCAGCTCTCTGTGTATCCTAAGAATGAGGCCGAGCGAATGAGAGCGAGCGGCAGAACATGACTAAGCTATGAAAAATATTAGCAGCAACTTTTAGTCTGGCAGTAAACGTGCAGTGTAGGTCACAGCTTGTCCATTAATAAAAGTCTGTTGTTTCCCTAACTGCTGGAAAGTCTGCCCTGTACAGCATGTCTTTGGCTGTTTATAACGTTAGTTAAATTAGTAAAAAAGTAATATTTATTAGATCAGCTGTATGTCATTATTACTAACTTACTTCACGTCAAGGGTTGAGAACATCAGGTTCAAGCTTAGACTGGTCTACAGCTCTGTCCTGTATACATACTGTACATCCTAAAAATTATTTTTCAGTTTTAAATGCTTCACAAATCACAAATTAAGTGCATAGTAATTATCCAGAGATCCCATATAGAAAAAAAAGATGCATCAAGATGCATCAATAATCGTTTTATTATCGCATCGCAGCCCTCTGAATCGTAATCAAATCGAATCGTGAGGTGCCCAGAGATTCCCACCCCTACAACACAATATATAAATGAGACAAATGTCTCACCTGTCCCTGTGTCAGGAAGTTTGCCATGAGGGCACCCTTCACTGCATTTTCCAGCTCACAGTCTTTGAAGATAAGGAGGGGAGATTTCCCTCCAAGCTCCAGAGTCACCTGCTTCACCCCCTTTGAAGACATTTCCATGACCTGAGTGACAGTAGAACACACAGGGCATTAGCAACAGGACCGTTTGAGGCTTATGAAGCAGTTAAAGGTTAAGTGTGTAAGATTTAGTGGCATCTAGTGGTAAAGTTGCGAATTGCAACCCACTGTGTAGTCTACAGTCGAATATCTGGCCTGCGGTCAGATTATAGTGCTTTCATAGCGGCAGAGATAGGTGAGAGTCCTGCGCATTACTAACTGAGCACCATAATATTTAGTTCAAATATTTAGCCTTATATTCTCACCCACCATCTAATGGATAAAAAAAATTGCTCCGATGCAAAACTCATTTGCCAAGCCCTGCTGTATATCATTCTTCTTTGAATACATATTCAACGATGAGCATCTACACTGCCAGAATTATACAAGACAACGAAGAAGAAGAACATAGTGACGAAACATGCTCTGTAGTGCCGTTTATCTGTTTTCAGCTACTGTACAAACATGACGGCGCAACATGGTGACATCCATGGAAGGGGGGTACCCGTGGTTATGTAGACAGAAATGGCTCATTCTAAGGTAATAAAAACATTTATGCTGCAGAGACCTTACAACAATTATGTAAGGTCTTTACACACCACTGAAATCATAGTTATGGGTGTTAAACTGCATTTCGTAGAGCCACTTCAGGGGGGTCGTGTAAGCTGAGCAGACCTAAACCTGCATGACTATGATTCATGTGGTGACATACACAAACAACATCTGATCTGATGCTATTACCTGTATTGTTGATGATTGACACAAATTAAATCTACTTTTGCTGGGGTGGAGGTCATGAATTTTTTTTGGCTTCTAAAGGGGGACATGTCAGAAAACGTTTGAGAACCAATGGGTCAAATCATACAAGAGCACTGGTACTGTCATTTAAATAAAAGGATAATTTTGTGTAGGGAGCAATTTGGACACTGGATACTATGATGGCGGGTCTGGGATTGTATGACACCCTTGTTGTCTTCAATTCATTTAAAAACATTATATTAAAATCATAGTACTCTGGTCTCTGTACCTTTTTGCCTGTTGGCACACTGCCAGTGAAGGAGACTTTGGCAACCATGGGGTGATGGCAGAGCAAGGTGCCAGTCTCAGCTCCGCCCTGTACCACAGAGAAGAGCCCGTCGGGTACCCCTGCCTCTTTGTAAATCTCAGCAAGAATGACGGCAGTCACAGGGGTCATTGGAGAGGGCTTAAAAACCATGGCGTTACCTAAGCACAACCAGATATAAACACTGCAAGTTACAGTACACAAGACACACACGACTGCTGGACGAACAGGCAGAAACAATCCTTCTTATAATAATATGGTAAAACGCACTGTTGCTAACTCACCACACGCCAGAGCAGGAGCAGACTTCCATGAAGCGATCTGGAAGGGGTAATTCCACGCACCGATTCCCGCACACACACCAAGGGGCTCCCTCCTGGTGTAAGCAAATGCTCCACCAGGAAGCTGGACATGCTGGCCTTCAGTGAACCAAACACAAAGCCACTTTGAAAAAGCACAACACACATTTTCTGAACTTTTGGAAAATCACACATTTTTGACACAAACAAGTTAGTGTACCCACCAGCAAGCGTCCCGGCCATGCCGGCATAGTACTCAATGCACTGCCAGGCAATGTCAATATCCACCAGTGCTTCAGTGATGGACTTGCCATTGTTGATCACTTCCAGCTTTGCAATCTTCTCCCTTCTTTCCTGTTTGTGTAGGAATAAAAAAAAGAAGAAGCTGTAAATGCAAGACTTTGACAGAACTATTAAAAAATGTAGTTCACTGCCATTAAATGTTTATACATAGCTTTAAGATTATGCAATGACAGTGAATGAGTGAAAAATTAAGGTCGAAATCCTCGTCAAAGAAGTTACACAGACCCACAAATGGTTTATTTTGTGCAAATGTAGGCCAGTGGTGGAGGGAGGGGCAGAGTTGTGCTTTTAATGAGTAACTGGTATCTTGCTGCAAGCTTGCAGCATTCCCCTGCAATTTATGTTGCACAATACTGAAAGCAGACCGGCTAGTGTCCAATAATTACACAACAGCTTGACCGTCTCACCCTGATAATGCGGGCGGCCTCTAGCATCACCCGAGCCCTCTCCATGCCCGCCATCTTGCTCCACTTTAAGTAGGCCGCGTGGGCGCTCTTTATGGCCTCGTCCACCTCCTCAGGCCCACAGGGCACCATCTGACACAAGACATGGCCTGCAGAGAAACCAGATGATCAACAGGTTACAGACTGTCTGAGCTCCAAGACAAAACACAAGACTGGAAGAATTATGGTGAAAACACAGTTATTACTATATTAAAACAAATAAAGGGAAAACTTTTTGTTCAGATTTTCTCTTTTAATCACAGTCATTACATTCAACTTAAAAACGCCAAAGTTACTACACCCGACCACAGAAGAAGCGCTAAGGGAGGGGTTCAGTGACATTACAGCCAATGTTGCCAACTTAGGGACAAATATAGCGACTAACACTCTGGTGTGTTAGTGGAGAGTTTTGGAGACTCTGGTGTGAAAACACGCCAGCAGGTGCTGCGTGGGCCCCTCCCCCATCCCAAAGCACTCACTTTTGAGCCCAGTCCTCGCGCAGCAGATGTTTACCCCTCCTCGTCCACAGACTGAGAATGTACCGCGCATGCGTAAATTACTTTGAAACTACATGGTTGTATATTATCTCACTTTTTGTCTCTCTCACGACGTTATTCCTCTCTCCTACAGCGTCCCTCACAATTACATACACATGGCCAAATATGCAAAATAGGCGATTACGTTATTTATCGGCTTCTAGAGACTTTTAGGACAGCCAATAGCTAGACTTTACTTACTGGGGAGTTGGCAACACTGATTAGAGATCAACGTACAGAGTGTTCTCAGTGACACCGCTGCACAGATGTGCCACTGATCTACTATAACCTTTAAATGGGGCCCTAACATATTTTTAAATGTCATATTAATACTTAAGAAGTATGAAATAATGAACCAGACTCACCAGTCGCAGGTTCAAACACGGGCTCTGCGTTGCTCTGCTGCCTGGGTTTCACTCGCTGCCCACCCCAGAAATTCAGATGATCTGTCACCACCACGGTTCCCGTCGAGGCTCCGGGCATGCTGTCGAGGATTGACTGGGCCATTTTCAGAGGGAGAGGACCTGCAAGAACACGCGGAATTACAGCAAAGCTGCTGAATTTGACTATGCAGAATAACATTCGGCACAAGGGAATTAACGAAACCCTGCGAGCTCACCGTTAGCTAACTGTTCACAGCACAAAGTTACCAAAGTGAAGCTAGCACAAAAGCACTTTGCTAAACTAGCATGAAGAAAAGCAGCACACGAAAGCTCGTGCAGCTAATCCTTACTTACAGTAGTGGAAACAATTATTTTTTTTTTTTACCATACCAAGCTTCTATGCAACTTGCCGACAGACCTGTCCGCCAGACACGTATGCTGGAGATTTGACGTCCCCAGACCTCTTTTAAACTGGTGGACACCAGCCAGGACACGCCTCCTTCACAGGACCGCTTTTTCCTCCTCCCCAAAGGAGAGATCAGAGGATGACATGTTCTTTGTTCACTTTATTCTCAACAGAGCCAAGTCAATGATACACAGAAAGACTGAAGGCTGCAAATCAGAGCCATGTAAAGACAGTGACAGGTCCAAATGTCCACTCATATCTAGAGTTTTCCTAAAACCGCCTATCCTCTTCTTGATTCACCCCTCCCAAGAATAGCAAAGAGATGACCCGCCCCACTGGGGTTAAATCAGTGTCAGCAGTATCACTTGAAATGCACAGATTCTGAGCCACAAATATTATAATAAGTTACTACTACTTATTAGAATAGTTACTAGCAACTATTTCCATTTTACTAGTGTCTATTATTTAGGTACTAGTACCTATTCGCTAGTTACTTAGTAACCATTCCAAAAGACACTAGTAACATTTTAATTCTTACTAATAAGAATGGAATAGTTACTAGTAACTAACAAATAAGAACTAGTATCTAATAAATCCTCATTAATATTTAACAGATAATTTGCATTGCTGAAAATGTCAAGTTGTGAGTTGGAGATGTCTTGTATTGGTGTCTGAATAGTTACTAGTAACCAAACAAATAGTTACCAATAACTAATAAATAAGTACCAGTAGTTTTTAAATAGCGATTAGTAAGTTTTAAAGAATAAATATTAAAACGGCTTGCCATACTCAGTGGCCACTTTATTAGGTACACCTGTTCAATTGCTTGTTAATGTTGGATATTTTTATTTAGCATTTGGCAAAGATGTTTAAATATACCTTATGCCTAGCTTGATTAGGATAATGTTTTCCTAAACATCCATAATGTATGAGGTGTAAACTTTGAGGTGCAGATTTCTTGCTCAGCCTTGTTGCTCTCGGGCTGCGGTCTTCACATTTTTGTAGGAACACACAAATTTCATAAGAACACACACACTACACATTTTGCTAAACACACACACAGCTGGCCAGTCAAACAGTGCTGCTAGCAGGCCCTATCAGAGGCTCAGGCAAAGGCCATCATTTAGAATTAATTGCAGATCCGACCGTGGGACAATGGGGCCTTCATGGATTTTAACAAATACATACAGTACACAGCACACAAAACTGTGCTTGTGTTGATGTTGATGCTAATTTCCTCTTGTCTTATGCAAACACTTTTTGCTAATATCAAGATGATGTCTTATTTCTGATGTCATATTGTATTGTCATACGTTGTAAGGTAGTATACACTATTGTTTTAATATTGAATATGTGTGGAGGTGGAAGCGGAGGTGGGTCTGACCCTAAAAGACCCACAAGAGGAAACAGAGTGAAACAGGATATATATATATGTAATATATGTATTGCAGAGTTTAAGGAGTCTGCTCCCGGGACCGGCTCGGATACACATGTTGTTTGTTGTATTTGTTTTATTTGCTTGAAATTATCACTAAACTTGAGTTAATCTGAACTTTACTGGAATCTGTGTCTCACTGAAAAAAAATACCATTTACATTGAAAGAACAATAGTTCATCTAAGTCTAAGTTACAGTCACCAAGAGTATGAGGTGTGAGAGTGAGGGCCTGTTAGGCCTCTGGCCCTGTCTGAGGGTTTTTCCTCCCACAATTATTTGGGAAGCCTGAGCCTAGGAAATGGCATAGAGGTCCTGGAGGCCCAGACTACATGGCTGTAGCTCAGAGCAAATGGTGGACACCAAATAAATAGCTAAGCAGAGCCATTTAATAAATTCTAATAATAATGGATCTGAGCTCAATGTGTTTTCGCCCAGATCACAGGCAATACATGACTTTTCCTCAAAAGAATCTAGAAATTGTGATACTAAATTTAAATAGAAAATACATGTGTATCTTTATTGAATCTCTTGCATGTCTTGTTAAATGTTCTGCTGCGTGTTCTGTTGCATATGATCGTTTTGAGTGAATGAAAGATTGACGTGTGAAGTTGCATGAAGGATAAAGAATTAACCCTGTGATACCGTTTTTCATGAAACCTGCGATACCGTCTTTTTAAAGACCTAGTTCTTTTTGAGGAGTCTGCTTGGGCAGGTAAAAGACGTTTCTGTGAGGAAGTGTTTTGGAAATGGCCTAAATGGATAGATCGTCCCTAAGAAAAAGGCTGCTTGGACAGCGTAATAAATCATTATGTATGGATACTGCTCCTACTGTATCTACTCCATCTACTGAGACAGAGGAGGGCTGCACAGGTAGATAATGGCCAGAAGAGTGACTGTGTGTGTAAATGTGAATTGAGTGTTGATTGAGTTGTAATGTTGTTAATGGAGAAGGAGTCATGTGTGGTGAAGCAGGTTAGAGAAGAGGGTGTGTGAAGACTTGGAGTGGAATGAGGCAGGGTCAGAAGGTGTGATTTAGTGTGACAAGACTGAAATACAGTGCAACAAAGCATTTGAAGCTCGTGGTATTTAGACACTTAAAGTAATTGAAAAGAAATTCAATTAATGTGTTACAACACACACACACACACACACACATAGAAAGGGAAGAAAAGGCACATAAATCATAACAAATACATAGGGATGTCATCAGAAGTCAGTATTACTTCTGTGTGCAAGACAAAAATAAACAAATTAATACCTAAATTAAATTCAGTTGTGATGTGCGTGCCAATATTTATTCTTTGGTAAGTGTGTAAATCATTGCTGAAAGCCCATTTATAGAGTTTGTATTGAAGACTGTATCATGCATAAAATATTTATTTCCATGAGTTATAATTTAGATTTTTGATGAGATGTTTTGTGTAATTTGATTACTTTAAATGACTCCTGAGGGCATATTTAGAGTTCCTTATTAATTACTGTTTCGAATTGTCTTGAGGGGTGTTAATTAAAGGTAACTGTTTACCAGATGATTTCATCTGTAGTTATTTTGTTCAGAATTGGTTGATCTCTGATAGATCTCTGGCTGATTCTTACAAACAGTAGCCTTTTTCAAAGTCTCACCCATTTTTGACTCTGAGGTCTGAAGCTCACACAGCACACACAGAAACAAGCTCCTTAGTGCTCTTCAGGATGGTTTACATACCATCTCTGTCACTGAGTGACTGTTAGGTTTGCAGGCATCAGAGCAAACTGAAATTAATCTTAAATTGTCATTATTGTTTCCCTTGGAGTTTATGAGTACCGTTTTATACAACACTGTTTGACTTTGTACTTTCCTCCACTCAGAGAGAGTTTGAAGCCAAATTTTGAAAGGTTTTGCCACACTGTAGGCAATATTATATACATCAAAGAAAAAGTTAAAACATTAAAGTGTAGTATGGATTATATTTTTAGAACAAGGTGTTCTGAAACCACTCCCTATTCAGTGATACATTGATTCCTAATAAAAATAGAGACTGGCACATCTGTTTACTCTGATCTGGCTTCATTAGCCCACCTCATGATTCCACATGTTAAAGTGGAAAAAAATATAAATTTATGATAAGTTTTTCTTAAAATGTAACACTGCAAAAAAACAACAACAATGCATTAAAATCAATGTTGCTGCCAATCAGTGACCCATCCCAGCCCCTGAAAATAATAATAATCAAATCCTCCTTGAATTGTATTTTATGGAAATTATTTTAGTTTTTTTTATAAAATAACAGTGGGTGCGGGTCTTTGGCAGAATCCCAAAACCATCATCTATTTCAAGTGAATGAATGTGTAATAATCACCTCTGTACAAGCTGTTTTTATCCCCCAGGTCGACCTTCTTTGTCCTCTTTATGATCAGGTCGGGCCACGACCGGCGGGCCCCAGTACAAGCTTGAGGGCGCTTGTGCTAAGGTCAACAAAATTGCCACATATTTGGTTCTACAAAAGGAGAAAGGCTCTCTAAAGGAGTGGCCAGAGTCAGATTAACTCTGACCTAACGTAGACAGGGTCCATCAGCGTTTTTGCGCTCAACAACAATGGTAGTTGCATACCACACAGACAAATAAACCAAACCAGCGGGTAATAAACCCTCCGGACAGCTCTGACTGTCAAAAAGATAAGGACAGTCTTGAAAGATTTAGAAAATGTTTTAAAAGTTGTACTAACGGATACTTTTTGCACATTTAGCATTCTACTCTACAGGTAAATGGTGGTAATCGACCCATGATGTTATTTGGATGGAAAAGTACAAGTTTCATTTATTGGTGAGAAGTTGACTTATTTTTCTATTTTGACTGTTTTGAAAGGTCCTCATAATCAAATGATCCACAGTAGATATTTCATAGATCATAGATGCGTGATGTGTTGAGATCTATGGCTTGAAAATGTTGTAAACACTACATTATAAGACTCACACCAATGGACTTTTGATTACTCAAATCTAATAATAATAATCTAATGTTTCCTTAGAGTTTCTGTTTTCAGGTTTGAAATGTATTTTGCTATCACTAGATTATTAATTACTGTGAGTAAATGATTCGTACTCAGCTAAGAACTCTACTCGACTGCAGGAATAACTAATTTTACTTATTAGTTCCAATATTTTCCTTTAGGTGTGATGGTTTAAAATACCAGGTTACAACGGATGATCTGTACAAATGAGTTTGCTAATGGCTTATGAATGGACAAAAGAACACTCACTGTTTCCTTTTCATTTATATGTTAGTCAGTGTTTTAATATTTGGACTAACTATTTATGGTCCAATTTATTACGTATTTGAACTACACATTGCCATCCTTAGATTAGATTAAACAGCCTTGCATGCCACCTCCAGAGGAGCAGGGGGTGTGCATACTTATTAGACCTGAGTGTTGTACTGTCTGACAAAAGCACTAGGCGGGCCGAGAGAAGCACATGTGAGGAACTCACTAGACAGACAGTCAGAGTTGTCATGGTGAGAGTGGTTGTTTTCCTGGATTTACTGCAACAACCCCGGTATGGACGAACTTTAAGGTCATTAAAATAGCGACTATTTTGTCAGGTCCAGTGTGCAGTAAAGCTGCTGCCACGTCTGGAGGGAAACCCACTGCCAACTAATTTGGATTAATGATCACGGTGCCGAAAACTGACTCTTTCCTCTCTCTTTAATGCCCACATCTGGGACTGCCAACTGATAAGGGGAGGAAGGACGTGATGGCCATGTAAGCGCATCACAAAGTGCTGGTAACGTCTGTTCCCGCTTACCACTGAAGGAGCAGCGCTAAAGTGTAATCAAAAACTTTATTAATGTGTCAGAAATCCAGATACACACAATGACATACAATAATACTGACAAATGGATCAGATGTTACAGTGCCAATTAACAGTTAAAATCCCAAAACAATGTCTGGCATGTGATGAATACAAAGTAGATATTTGTATCCTTTGGTAATCCACATAATTAAGAACTTCCTCTAATTTCTAAGTGAAACAATCTTAAAGTTAAATAAACAAAACATGAATGAAAAAAAAAAAAAGAAATCACAGAAGGTAGTGATACAGTAGCTGCAACTAAACTACGTTTGCTCCGATACTGTAGAAGCAGTTGTGTCTGTGTTCTGATGAAGGAGCTGAGCTGTTGAACCTGTCCGACAATTAGGAAAACTTAGCTGCTTGGGGAGGAGGTCCCAGGAAGCCTCCGGCCTGTTTTGTTGCAGCTCTGGAGGGTGCGAGGCCGAGCATCTTCTGAATGTTCTGGAGAAAAGAAAGATTTTACAGAGATTTTATTTTCTGGCCAAAGCTCATGAGACGTGACACACCTTTATCATTTTGAAGATTGTGATGAAGCCCCGTCACTACATTTGAGAATGTGCTTGGACAGCCATCCCAATGAGCCTGGCTCTTTGGTGCTGTGGTCACAAGTTGCATGTTTAGTACCCTGTAGACCCGGCGCAAGGAATAATTATTGTATGTAGAGATTTTTGTTTCCCTGAACAGATTACAGCCCATGACATCCATAGCTGTCCAGTAACACAACCCTACCCTGAGCCTAAAGTTGTTGTGTAGCAGTTACCTGTCTGATGGACATGGTGCAGAGGATGTAGAGGAAGATAAAGGAGCAGTCTGTGTAATCCTCGCCCAGCAGGTTGCGATGTGACAGTCCCTGGATGTAGGACAGTGGCACGAATGGCAATTTGGCCACTACTCTTCCATCAAAGCTGGGGGGGTAGAAAAGACAGTGGCGAGAGTTTGAGGGCATGTTTAAAGTAGTGGAATGAAGAAGTCACAGAACGCAAGATTTTAACTAAAAACCTGAGCTCTCAGTGACCACAGACTTTAAGTGATCACCATTTGAACTTTTCTCTTATTTGTTTTCATTTAGTTTGTAACTGCGTGCAACACTTACATGGAGTTGAACATGCCCATCAAAGCTGTAAAGCAGAAGCCTATGGCGAACATGGACTTCATGCGCACCTACAGGTAAAAAAAAAAGCATACGATTAAAAATGCAAATACGTAATTAATTTACATTTGACAACACTGACACATCAAATATCACTGTTTTTTTGGATATCAATAATGTGAAAGTGTAGACATGAAATTAGATCATATGACAATCTGTTGACGGATATGAGCTTAAATATTCAAACAAACTGTCTCTCACCATAGACAAGTCTCTGTTGTTGTTCTTCAGTTTCTCCTCTTGTCTTTCTGTAATACATTCAGAAGCAGAGACCAGTTATCAAAGACCTCTGTGATGAAAATGGCTGTTCATGAGAGCAGCGGAGTGTGTCGAGGTTTTCAATATTTGTTGTTTCAACACTTCAACGCATTACTCAGCCAAATTTGTTTACTGGGGTCTTACCAATCTTCTTCTTCTGTTGACGTCCTGCAGATTCTGTGATGGTTTCCTTTTTCTTCTCAACTAATATCAAACAAGCAACAGAGGATACATTTACATTTACAGTCCAAAGAAAAACAATCAATGCAAAAAGTACAGTAGCATGAGGTTCACATACGAGTCACTTACGTTTTTTGCTTTGTTTTTCCACTTCAGCCTTTAACCTCTTGTACTTTTCAGTCCGATACACTAAAACCCAGGTAATCCCTGAGGAGAAAATCAGAAGAAGAGATTTGGTTGTAAAAAAAAAAACTGGTTGGGCAACTTTTACTGTGAGATGATATACATTTTTACATTTAGTACCATCAGATTTTATTCAGATTTCCCCAAAAACATTACCGTCTCATTACTACTGACATACATTGACAATGTACTGACATACAAGAACATACACTGTCATAAGACTGTAAACCTTTCGCACACTCCTAGTGCAACACTTGTTGTATGGAGGTGTGTAACATTATATTAAGCAGTTCCCAGAACCAGCTCTACCTGTGTTGGTTCAGTCAAGCGAGTAAAGGATTAGAGATAACCCACCATAAAAAAAACATTCTGCGGGCTCTTGCTTTGGTAATGACAGGCGGTTGCTAAGCTGCACTAATTTCACAAGCTTTGCTAGTCTTGGATTTCCCTGAATTAAAGAGTTTGCAATTCAGCCGATTCATTGAAACCTGATTGAGCCACAAAACAATGTGGCAAACCCTACTTTAGAAACTCAAATCAAGGAGGACAAATGCCAACTATTAAAGTCATACTATGTAGTTTATTTCTCCTTAGTTAGGATGCAGAGGACGAGTTTTTCCAAGGGCACGAATCATTTCTACCCAGTAACACACTTCTCTTCTCTTCAGACTTATTGTGGAAATGTAACCGGAAATTGTATTCCTCGTTCTGTCTAACTTCTTAACGTCAGGTATTAAGTTAGCTCGGTTGGCTAACGTAGGTTATTTAGAACCCTTCTGGTCCCCAAAAGCACCAAAATGATCAATTAATCAAAATCAATAAGGTTGACAATGTTTCCCCGCTATACAACCCAACACTGAGTGAACCTGTAACGTAACAATGTGTCTGCTGGACCGTAGTAAAACGCCACCCTGCTGAATGCGCCTGCAGAGCTGTCAGGACTTCACTCACCTTCGGCTAACAGCGCTGTACAGACAGAGATGAACACGATCAGGATCGTGTCTGCGAACATAGTGCTCATTGTGGAGGTGTCCCGTTTACTGCCCCGTTTATCCGACGACAGAGAGAATATAAATAGTATGTTATTTGTTAGCGGTTACACCGCGAGCACATCACACGGACCGAGGCTCAGCTTGTAGCGCTATGTCAGCATTAGTGAAGGGATCGTCTGTGTGAAAAGTACTTCCGGTTCACCGGCCTCACCAGAAAAACGGATCATATAACACATGGATAGGCTAAAGAATACAAAACAACTGTTCTAAAATAAAAACAACAAAAAAAATATAATTGACACTGGGTCTTAGAGGTGTTGTCATATTTGTGGTATTGTGTTGTATTCTATTAATGCAAAAGTGGGACCTACATTTTTGGAGGACTGAAATATGAAAAATAAAATAATACTACTAATACTACTTTAATTAAATACTCGGTAGCCTATGTGTCAGCATGCTTAGTAGGCCTAATATGAAATGTAGGCCTGCTACTGTTAGGCTATATAAAGAGGAGCACCCAAAACCATGTCACAAACGTGAAATTTTAACATTTGTATTTTTACTTTTTATCTCAAATGTGTTAAGGAAGCAATGAAATTAGGCGAATGGAGAGCTGACTTCCTAAGTCCTTGGTTTAATAGCCTCGGAAAGTAAATGGACAAAGAAACAACAGTTTGTCACGGTCAGCCATGTTTTTATTCACGTTTGGCGTCATGCACCTGAAGCGCTTTGAGGTCGGAAGTCGACAAATTTCAACTGAGAAATTCCGCCCTACAGCTGTGACTGGGAACCCGGCATGTTAACATATTCAGATTATTGTCACTCGCCACCATCGCTCCCAAGCGGCCGCCTCATCATCGACACCATCATCAAATGGGAGGAGCGCACGAGGAGCGCCGGCACCCCCGTGTGTCAGAGGGCCGCACCGCGCTGCAGATGAAGCATGCCGGGCGACAGCGAGACAAAGCCAGGTGACCAAGCCGAAAATGAGAGCAACACTCGGCAGCCTTTCCTCATCGGCGTGGCTGGAGGGACAGCCAGCGGCAAGGTTGGTATTTCTATAAATTCTTATTTATTGGTAAGGTTTGACTGTCTGTGTGGACCCGCACAGATGGCTTGATATGATTTGTTTTGGGACATTTGGAGATGACGTGCTATTTTTTTTTTTTCTTCTCCTGGAAAAAGATGTTTGCTTATCTAGGCCAATCATGTTTCTGTTGGATCAAGCACACTGGTTGTGCTGCTTGATCCGTAATGAGCTAGTTTAGGCCGCCCTGCGCTGCATACCAAGGATAACTTGTGCATTGTCAAAATATAGACCATCTAATATATTAGATGGTTAATAAAGTAGTGTGATGTATGGAAATTACACTTTAGGACTCCACTGTTCAGCGTAAGGGGATACAGCCTTAAGGATGGCAAGTGAGAGTTCAGTTAATTAACGTCAGCTGATCATGGTCTATAAGCTCATGAAAATCAGAAACCAGAAATAAAACCCATTAATAGACCTTGAAAGCTCAATAAACAATTGTTGCATAACCAAGCAGGATCTGGCTGTTATGCAAAGGTGTGATGCTGTCTGCAGGCCTTAAAGTTCTAAATATCAAATATTCAGTGTAAGATGTTTTAAACAATGTTTTTTCCCCCCATCTTTGACACTGATGTATTTGCTGACTCTGCTTGTGTGTGTCTCTGGCGCCTTCCAGATTTTTATTTCACCTCCTTTTCTGGCTCGACAATGTCCTCAGTGCCACGAGAGACTAAACACATAGCCTACGTTCTGTATCCAAAATTGTGCAGTGCCTCAAAAGGTTTTCAGGGTTGTCAATGAGTGTTGTTTCTCAGTTTGATATTTTGTTGAACAGTTGCTTTGCAGAGTAGATG
The DNA here is from genome assembly GCF_021292245.1 of Micropterus dolomieu. Taxonomy (NCBI): domain Eukaryota; kingdom Metazoa; phylum Chordata; class Actinopteri; order Centrarchiformes; family Centrarchidae; genus Micropterus; species Micropterus dolomieu. The sequence continues at coordinate 29,130,790 of NC_060154.1, forward strand.
TGAGCCCCCCCCCAAGGCAAAATCAAAGTAGGCTATTTATTTATTCTACTTAATGTGTGACAAATCTGGTTAATAAAATGTCAGAGAGGTAGTGAAGCGAGTGCAGCAGTGTAAACCTGGAAGGTAGTTGAATTTATTTATTATTTAAGTAGTCTTTTCCTTTACGTTAGTTATGCAGGTGACAGTACGTTAATTTTATTTTTTTTCAGGGGGGTGGGGGTAAAGCTGTGGTTCAGCCGACAGTTGTTTGTCGGTTTTGACTTCCTGGGATTACTCCCCCCCAGAGTAACTGCTCACCAAACCACCTGTTCTCCCACACGTTATCTGAATGGGGAGTTATGTGCAATCTTTTGTTTTGTGTACATGGCTGTGTTTTGTGTATGCGACTAAAGAATCCAAGTTTGCAGCCAATAGATACTGATTTCTAAATAGCAGCTATGTTTCCCGGCCACGAAGACATGCGTGAACTGCGAAGTGGAAATGTGTGTGTTGGTTCAATTTGAACTGACAACAACTTATAGTAACGTTCCAAAAAGAAAAGGGTGTGTCAAATCAGATAATAGGGTGAGTATTTTATCGTCATACTTGTTTTGCTCTTCTACTGTGTGCTAGTCATCAGTATGCAGCAAGATCATGGAAATGCTGGGGCAGAACGAGATCGACCACCACCAGAGGCAAGTGGCCATCCTCAGCCAGGACTGCTTCTACAGGGTCCTCACCCCAGAGCAGAAGGCCAAAGCGCTCAAGGGCCAGTACAACTTCGATCACCCAGGTATGTCACTCATCAAGGATGGAGGTCTGCTGGCCTGAAACAGCTGTATGTCTCCAGCTGGGAAACCTGCGCCTTGTTGATTCAGAGGCGACTCCAGCTATTAATCTCTGTGGGATTCAGGATCTTGGTTTGAGGTTTTACAGTGACTCATTTGGCAGACGCCTTTATCCAAAGTGGCTAACATTTGAGGAACAACATACAAGCATCAAAATAGCATATTGCAAATGTCAAAAAAAGCAAATATCGTGGTGATATTTTATCCTGCTAACAAAACATGTTTAACTGCTTTGTACTCTTTCCCTCTGTATAGATGCATTTGACAACGACCTTATAATCGCGACCCTGTGGGACATCAAGGAGGGAAAAACAGTACACATCCCTGTTTATGACTTTGTTTCCCATTCCAGGTGAATGGGTCCTATCATGTCCATAGATACAACGTTGAAGGAGTGTATTTGCATGTTTTAGCCCACACACCATAGAAGAAGTCTCATCATAATGCAGAAGTAACATTAACTTTAAAAGCCGACATAATGCCCACTGTGGTGGATTAATTTCTCTACCTTTTTATGCAAATTGATTTTCATAGCACAGTGACATGAATGGAAACCAATAGCTGCCTGGAAGGCAGGAAACGCATGCATCTCTGAAACACCACAGTAAGCATTGGAAAATGGTAATCAGTAATGCAATGGACATATGTGTAAATGGTAGTAAATAGACTAAAACATGCAAAACTGGTATGGTCCCTTATTTTTAACTTATGTTTTTTCTCTTTACGTATTGCACTGGAACAATTCATAATTAAACATTGGAAGCTTTAAAGCAAGTCTGTGTGAAAGAGGAAATTACAAACACTTTGTTTACAAAGAGAAAGTTAAATTCATTAGCAATAAAACACACCATTGCTCATTTTACTACACTGGGTTTTGCTGCTATCCCTGCACCCTTACTTTTGTCTGGTGTGACTATTAGCTTAAGGTGGCTAATGTTGGCAAACTTTAGGGCGATATGTCTGTAAAACTGATATTACTGAGTCAGTTTGCTGACTTTGTGAGTCTGATACTCTGTTACACTACATATTAACATTTACCATTATCATCACCACAATGGTTGCTGTTCAGCAAACATTGGCCTCGACCTAAATGTTTTTATATTTAATGTCTTTTGTATGGCAGGAAGGAAGAGACAGTGACCGTGTACCCTGCTGATGTGGTGCTGTTTGAGGGCATCCTGATGTTCTATTCTCAGGAGATCCGAGACCTTTTCCAAATGAAGCTGTTTGTGGACACTGACGCAGACACACGTCTATCACGGAGAGGTGAGGCATAGAAGCATGACTAGACAAATCCCTGCAATTTCTAAACACAAGAGGCAAGGCACTAAATTAAAGATTTAGTTAATTAAGGAAAAAGACATTTTGGAAAATATGCTAATTTGCTTCCTTGCTGAGATGAGAAGATTGCTACCACTCATGGCTGTACAGTAAATATGACGCTTCTGCTAGCAGGTGATTAGCTTAGCTTAGCTTAGCTCAAAGATTGGAACCAGAGGGAGAAAGCTAGACTGGCTCTGTCATAAGGCAATAAAATCAGCCAACCAAGAACTGCATAGACTCACTAATTAACACTTTATGCAGGAAAAACAAGATATAAAAAAAGCTAAGTTTAAAGATGACACATTTTGGTATTATGAGTTTTTATGTCCTGGGATATTTATCGTTATCAAACAAACTTAACTTTATATTTACTGTACAGGCATGAGCGTGCTATCACTTCTCATCTACAGTTACTCTTGGTGAACAAGTGTTTGAACTACTGCTATTACTTTTTAAAGATAACTGTTCACTGGTCTCATTTTCCCCCAGTGCTGCGTGACATAAGTGAACGTGGACGGGACTTGGAAAGTATTCTAGCGCAGTACATTACTTTTGTCAAGCCTGCATTTGAGGAGTTCTGTCTGCCAGTGAGTGCTGTTCCACATGTATTGTAATTCTGCTCAGCTCAGTTTGTGTCTCTGAGCATCGATTCATGGTCAAACCTTTTTCCTTTTTTTGAACGGCGCTATTTAGACGAAGAAATATGCTGATGTGATCATACCGAGAGGAGCTGACAACCTTGGTGAGTGTTTGTGCTTTATAGCAGAGATTCTTCGACATTGGAGATGATATGAAAGAAAGTGAAAACAAATGTTCGGGACAGTAGTCTAAACAGTGTTATCGTAGAGGACACAGCTGTGTTTTGTTGTTGACCTCTGAGTTGGGAGTTGGGCTCTTGAAACTGAGGAAGCAAAAGCCTTTGCTGCTGGGAGAACAAAACAGCTTTGTCTGTTGATTCGAGAAAACCATACTGTACCAACCATCCAAAACAAACTGCATAAGAAAAATCATACTGTAGCTGCTCTATCTTGAAGCAGGATACCTACCCTCACATACAGGTGAAACTCAAAATTAGCATATCGTGCAGAAGTTAATTTATTTCAGTAATTCAACTGAAAAGGTGAAACTAATATATTATATAGACTCATTACATGCAAAGTGAGATACTGATTATTGCGTACAGCTTATGAACCCCCCAAATTCAAATAAAAAATATAATCATGTATATGTAGCCAGTACTTGGTTTGGGCCCCATTTTGCATGAATTACTGCCTCACTGTGGCGTGGCATGGATGCAGTGTGGCACTGCTGAGGTGTTATGGAAGACCAGGATGCTTCAATAGCGGCCTTCAGCTCTTCTGCATTGTTCGGTCTCATGTCTTTCATCTTCCTCTTGGCAATGCAGGTCAGGCGAGTTTGCTGGCCAATCAAGCACAGTAATCCCATGGTCATTGAACCAGGTTTTGGTACTTTTGGCAGTGTGGGCAGGTGCCAAGTCCTGCTGGAAAATGAAGTCAGCATCTCCATAAAGCTCTTCTGCTGAAGGAAGCATAAAGTGCTCTAAAATGTCCTGGTAGACGGCTGCGCTGACTCTGGACTTAATAAAGCACAGTGGACCAACACCAGCAGATGACATGGCTCCACAAACCAACACAGACTGTGGAGACTTCACACTGGACTTCAAGCATCTTGGATTGTGTGCCTCTCCATTCTTCCTCCAGACTCTGGGACCTTGGTTTCCAAATGAGATGCAAAATTAGCTCTCATCAGAAAAGAGGACTTTAGACCACTGAGAAACAGACCAGTTCTTTTTTTCCTTTAGCCCAGGTAAGACGCTTCTGACGTTGTTTGTTGTTCAGGAGCAGCTTGACAAGAGGAACACGACATTTGAAGCCCATGTCCAGGACCCGTCTGTGTGTGGTGGCTCTTGATGCAGTAACTCCAGCCTCAGTCCACTCCTTGTGAAGCTCCCACACACACATTTGAATGGCCTTTTCCTGACAATCGTCTGCAGGCTACGGTCATCCCTGCTGCTTGTGCACCTTTTTCTTCCACACTTTTCCCTTCCACTTAACTTTCTATTAATGTGCCTTGATACAGCACTTTGAGAACATCCAACTTCTTTTGCAATTACCTTTTAGAGGCTTTCCCTCCTTGTGGAGGGTGTCAATGATGGTTTTCTGCACAGCCGTCAGGTCAGCAGTCTTCCCCATGATTGTGAATTCCACTGAACCAGACTGAGAGACCAATTAAAGGCTCAGGAACCCTTTGCAGGTGTTTTGGATTAATTAGCTGATTAGAGCTTGACACTTTGAGCCTACAATACTGAACCTTTTCACAATATTCTAATTTTCTGAGATTTTGAATTTGGGGTTTTGATAAGCTGTAAGCCATAATAATCAAAATTATATCAAATAAAGGCTTGAAATATCTCACTTTGCATGTAATGAGTCTATATAATAATTAGTTTCACCTTTTAAGTTGAATTACTGAAATAAATGAACTTTTGCACGATATGCTGTAGGCCCAGTTTGTGCCTCTTATGTATTTCTATTGCAAATGAGTCTCGGAGCTAAGCATCGATTTAAAAACATAAAACCCAGGAATCTCTGAACAAGACTAAGAGTGTACAGCCTTGTTGGAGGGGAGGCAGTGCGTATAGGCTTATCTGTGCTTTGAGCTAAATGCTAACGTTGACATGCTAACATTTTCACAATGACAATGCTAACCATGTTTGCCGTGTTCGTCATCTTAGTTTAGCATGTTAACATTCCCTAATTAGCATAAACCACAGAGCTACTGCAGATGGGAATTTCTTTTGTTTTGCAGGTATTTTGTAAAATAAATAAAGTAAAATAAAGTATATTGGTCAAATTGAAATTTTGATCTGATGACGGCCCTAGCTGAAAAAAACTAGGGGATCACTAAAGTCTTGAAGTTATTGTCTCGGAACCATTAGGTAGTTGCTGAGATATTTCAGTCTGGATGAAAGAGGTAGACCGACAGACATCGCCACCCCTAGAGCCATGGCACTAGCATGGCTAAAAACCCAGAAGCGTTTAACAACAGTTACTTCTGTTTTGGAGGGCACTAACCATCTGCATGAAAAACATGTCTGTTTTTAAAAGATTTTTCATCTTTTAAGTTGTTACTGTACTTTTTAATTCAGGTTCAGAGGTGATCCGTTGTTATTTTTGTACAACACAAGCAAAATAGGATTCCCTTATTTGGTAATGAAAATATAATAAATAAATAAATATACATACATGAACATTTTTGACATTGACCAAATTGAGCAAGAAGATATTTCCTACTACCAGTTGGGAAAACGGGTTAAAATGTATATTATCTTATTATTATCTTATATCTTATAATCTTATATTAGAGAAAGATGAAAGACATGAGACCGAACAATGCAGAAGAGCTGAAGGCTGCTATTGAAGCATCCTGGTCTTCCATAACACCTCAGCAGTGCCACATTATATATATATATATATATTATACACACGTTTATTTTCCTTTATCATGCAGCAGGAATGTTTTTTCATCCAATGGTTCAGAGTCTTTCACTCTGTATTTAATTTTTGGAAACTCTGAAATGATGCTCATCTCTTCGATTTAAATGCTATGTTAACACGTGAGAGAACCCTGACCACATAATCTCTTTGTCTCTCTACACAGTTGCTATAAATCTCATAGTTCAACACATCCAGGACATTCTAAATGGTGGTTTGTCCAAACGGCTGAGCGGGTGGTTTAATGGTTATGGAACAACAGCAAAGCAGGCGAACATGGAGTCCAGCAGCCGGCCCCACTGAGCGTAGCACTCCGCCGAAGAGAGGAAGGAGGGTTCGCCTGTACGTGGAGAATGTGCTCTACAATGTGACAAGAATAATTGGCAGGAAGTCCAAAGGCCTCCAATTGATGAGAGTCAACTTTGACTGAAGAAATTAATAAGAATGGCCATTCCTTTGTGGAGCTGGTTTAAAGCTGTTGCATTCAGTTATATTTTTCTCTTTAGCTTGTGTACTGTACGAGACTGGGAGAAATACAAATGGGCTAACTTGTAATTTCACTTAAAACTGCTGCTTGCCTTTACCACAGAAATGGAGATGCTAACTAAAGAAGCAGTTATGGTGTCTAAAAAAGATTTCCGAACACTTGACAGCCTTTAACAATACAATAAATGCAGTGTAGCAACATGCTGTTTAATGCCAGGGCCTTACCTTATCTCACTACCATTAAAGATGCACTGTCTGAACAGATTAATTCCCTTTATCAATGCAACTTAACATCATTTTTCACTCTCTACATAAAGCATATTTTGACTCATGCAAATAGACTTTGAAACTGTGTAGTAAAGGATTGAGTTTTCTGTTTGTGTCATGTTGCCTCATGCTGCACTTGCTTTGTCTTGTGTAAGTACTGAATTAGTCATTAGCCAAATCAAACAACCGATTCCCACCTCAAATTATCTAATGTATGACATCATCACCAAAGAGAAACTTCCGTACTGTCTTTGTGGACTGATTATGTAAGAGGTGATCTTTATTTGAATGATACTGACGTCACCGTTCCACAGTTAATGATGTTGGTACCATAACGAACAAGTAATTATGGTATGGAATTGAAGGTATCATTTTTTTTGATTCCCATAAACTTGAATCCTCGGACGAACATGTATGCAAGTTTCATTTAAAAGTAAACCTACACACTGGAAATTGTGTTCCTAAATGCATTGAGCTGTGAAATATCCAGTACAAAATACCCAATGTAAATGTGCAAATACATTTTTCTTATGATAAAGTTCTCAGGTGCTCTTTGTTTGAGTGGAATCTGTCACTTCTATATTCTTGTATTTGATTTAAACATTTCTGGTTTAGTCTGTCCAATCTGTTTTTTAAAGACTTTCTGTTTTCATTTCTAAATCTATATATTAACAGAAATGCCACATGCTGCTTGTTGCCATATTCTAGACACCCAGAAAAGGTTGAGCATTTAAATTACTATTAAGTTGCTAATACTGTGGAGTAACGGTGGCAGTCGGGACTGAGGTCATATCCTCTATTTTCATATGGGATTCCAGGGGTTTGGGTGATGGTTACATTCTGCAAATAACATCGTACACGTGGAGGACACACTATAAGAGCAGCAGTCACTGTGGTGCTTGTAATTATGGTTTAACTGATATAACGTGAACACGGAAAAAGGCAAGAAAGATATTCAGTAGTACAAATTCTCCACCCGAATTTTATTCCGAAACAAAACTGAGACCTTCATGCTTAGACTAAATGAAATTACAAAAAATAACAACTATTAACTGAATAATTAAATACTAAAATCCAAATATTAAGGAAAATTTAGAGACTACCTTTTTGGTGCGTGGCCAATATTTTCAGAGAGCGTTGAAGGGTGTTGTGTGGAAAAGTGAGAATCATGAAAGTATAAACACAGTCAGAATGCATACTGAACCTTGTTGTTAGACTTGTTGACTTCACCTATACTGACTGCAAAAACAGCTGAAAGATTAGTATACTGTCTAGAGTTGTTATGTTGTATATAATTGGGCAACAGCATATATGTTAGGACAGTTTAGTATATAAAAAAAAAAGGACCATACAATTTGAAGCACACACTTTACTAGAATCATGTGAGACTTGTAATATGAAAGAATGAAAGTAATTATTTTGCTTCAAATCCACTGATTCACTTTTGTTATTGTTCGGGTGGAAACGTATTATTATCATCACAGACTGGTCATTAGGCCTCAACACAAATGCTAATCGGTATAAAAAGGTATTAGGAACTGAATGTGCCCTGTGAGTCCATATTCTGTCAAGTCAGAGCAGCACAACTGCCAGCCCGCTCTGCAGAGCTCGTCCTGACAAAGAACAGAGCCCAGCCTCTGTCCTAACCCACACTGCTGCTTGGCATCATTCCTGGGAGCGCCAAAAAAAAAAAAAGGCACTGCTTTGTTTCTATCCTGGCACTTTGGAATCTGCTCCACATGAGTACCTGCTTAACGTCACTCCCTGACTTTGGAGTTCTGACCAAAGAGGCCACGATACAGTTCGCTGCGTGCCTCGTCACTCATTGAGCTGTGGTCGATGGGAGCCATAAAATTGACCATCTTACTGTGGATGTGGAATCTGACTTTACGGCCCTTGCTGGCCTTGGTATCGACCTTCTTCTTGATCTTGCTGCGCAATTTCTGGATGGCCAGCCACTGCCTGCCCATAGCCACCTGGTCATTAGGGTCCACTGCGCTCGTCTTGCGCTCAATCAGCTCTCTTAGCAGCTGGTGGTAGAAATCATCATCATCAAATATATCCTCGTCCAGATCCTTCAGATGTGTGTTTGTTTTCAGCTGTTCCGCCTCCTCTCCCTCAGTGAAGACGGTCTGAGAGGTGAGAGCGGAGGCCTCTGTTTTCCCCAGGACTCTGTACTCAGAGCGTCGGGTCTGGGTGCGCCGCACAAGCCTCTCTTTATCCATCAGCACCTGCTCCACTTGGGTCAAGATGTTTCTGTCGAACGCCCCAAAACCCTTGCTGCTTTTGCCCCTAGTCAGTCTGGTTTTGTCATGCCACTTTTGCAACGTGGCGTTACAGTAAGGCTGGAAAGCAGCAAAACGCTTGGCCATGACGTCCGGGTACTCTGCCATCTCCAGTTTTCTTTTAGGCGCTCCCCCCTCCTGCACTGACCCATCTTCATTCTCGTCACTGTTTATCTCCTCGTCTTCCCCCTGAGATCCTGTCTTCCCCAGAGCGACAGCCCTCGTGTCTGCATTCTGGTACAGCAGCTGATCGTGCAGCTCCAGCAGGGATCTTTGAAGAGCTTTCAAAGCTTTGTGGGCGTTCTTCAGCTCCCCTGCAAGCTCGGCTCCGCCCCTCCTCTTGAACTCCGGGAAAGTCTGCGGCTGTGGAAGCTGGTTGGCGGTCACCAGGGCTTTCTGGATTTTGATTCGGCCCTCGAGCAGCTGGTCCCACAGGGCCAGCTGGTTCTTCACAGCCTTCCCTTTCTCAACCTCCTCGTCTACTTTGTCTTGGGAGAATGTGCGGACAGTTCCCTCATCCTCGCCGTCTACATCATCGTCTTCCATCTCATCGTCGTCGGAGCCACCGTCTTCATCGCTGCCTTCGGGCTCCTCGCCGCTGTCTTCATCATCATCATCATCTTCTTCACTCACTCCTAGGTCATCCATGCCTTCTGTCAGTTTGTGGAAGTCCACTCCCAGAGGAAAGGTCATGTCAGCGACTTTTGACTTAGACGCCAGTTTGGCATCACTACCAACCAACTCCCCATCTTCTAAATAATTTTGATCATCATCATCATCATCATCATCATCTGCCTCTTCATCCTCCATAAAATCCGATAATTCATCTTCTTCTGGTTTCTCTTTGCTGCCCTCCTCCTCTTCCACATCCTCCTCATCATCATCATCATCATCCTCCTCCTCCTCCTCATCACCAGATCCCTCAATATCCATCAGCAGCTGTTTCCGAGACACTGTCTTCCCCACGTACCGTCTGTCGGTTTCTGAGAGCAGGGATGTGTTGTGCTTCCGCAGAGCGCTGGGACCGACCCCATCTTCGTCGTCGTCCTCGATGAATTTTTCAACCACTCTGGCTTTGGTGGTCTCGTCATCATCATCCTCGGGATCAGCAAATTTAGGCAAAGGATTCAACAAATCCTCGAGCTCTTGAGAAAAGGAGCCAGCCATGGGAAAACGTTTATAACAACCACACGTGTGCTGCAGTCAGAAACGTCCCTAACTGCGGGAAATGATGACGTTGGCAAAGTGCGACGACGCTTAAAGGCATAATTCGTAATCCCTGGGTGAGGTCTGTCAGGCAGAACGAGAGGAGACAGTGGGCGATTTAACAAAGTCAAGAATCCTTGAGAAGGGCCTTTGTTTCATCCCATGTGTATCCTACTCCTGTCTTTTCGCAGAAATGGATAGCCTCAGTAACATTTCAAGAACACAATAATAATAATAATAATAATAATGATAATAATATTAAGGGCGAATTACAAATGAAACTATACCCAAAAAAGTAAGAAAATGTATTAATTTAGAAGAGATGCACAAAAGTATTAACATTTTAACAGAATAAGTCTGATGTTTAACACTTAAAAAAGTTATATTTGGTGTAATCTTGCTTTGTGAATGTAATGTTTGCCCTAGAGACACTTTTTTTGGTTGAATTATCGAGTGTTAGCAGTTAGAAAATATCTTTGTCATTTAGAGGCTATATGAAATCAAATCAAGTACGTACAGTAAATTCTTCCTGAAAGACAAACTTCGGGGCATAGATGCCTAATTCCCTATGACCTTTACGCATGCGTACATGGTTGGCGAGGGTCCTGGCTGCTTGCTAAGTTTTGTTCTGCCGACTTCACCGGAAAGCTTACTTTCTGGAGAGTAAAGATGTCAACAAGTGACTTCTATTTAAGATATTATGTTGGACACAAGGGAAAGTTCGGACACGAGTTCCTGGAATTTGAATTCAGACCTGACGGTAAGTTCAGTTTGGCGGTAATACAGGCGTGTTAGCTTTCCTGCGTCTGAGCTAACGTCGCTAGCTACCTGGCAGTGGGCTAGGCCGCAGCGGACTCACAACGAGTTGCTAGCGCCAAATTCTCTCTATGGTTTCCACTGTATCATAAAAGTTAGTTTGGACTGAGTTAATGCATCAAAATATATATATTATAAATGTATTACCCTCTTAATTAATATCCTATGAGCAGATATTAAGAACCATGTGGCCTGTGCGGATGGGAACAAACTCATCCATGTTTTATTTAAACGTGATGCATTGTTTCAAATTGATTATTTTCTTGCAGGTAAACTGAGGTACGCAAACAACAGCAACTACAAGAATGACGTGATGATCAGAAAGGAGGTAACTTAATTAAAATTACCTTACTTTTGGAATAACGTTTATCCAAAACCTAATCACTGGCAGTCCATGCTGTTTGGGACACTTTGGTCAATTTAAATTTTAATGCCGCTGTTTACTGGCGCGGTTAACATAAGCCTAATATCTGTGACTTCATTCCAAGATATCAATAATGTGACCAGCACTACAGCCATACTGTTAGTGCTTAGCTGCAGCATTGTATGTAAAGGAGCGCTGTGCGGTGGTGGCATTCATTAGGGGGCTTGATGGTGATCAACCAAGTGAGAAGAGAGATTTTGATATTAAGATAAACAATATTTTAGATAAGCCTATTCTTACATCATATATGTTGGTAGATATCACAGCTGTAAACATTTGCCAAGTTTAACCTGGTCCATCTGTTTTCTCTGTACCAACCAAGGCATATGTACACAAAAGCGTTATGGAGGAGCTGAAGAGGATCATTGACGACAGTGAGATCACAAAGGAAGATGATGCACTGTGGCCGCCTCCTGACAGAGTTGGCAGACAGGTTTGTGACTAAATTCATTGACAGTGAACAGATCATATTGCATGCCAACCCATTTTCTCTCCAGATCTGTAATTTCATGTAGTTTTGATTGCTATATTTTGGTACAGGCGCAAGTATTTTTTTTATCAACACTGTTGGTGTTGCACTGCATTCGGTGGCCAGTCAGATTTTGTGAACCTATAAGAATGTTTTTGCTGTGGTCACATCATGTATTGTTTGTTTCTAACAAGAGGGTGTCCATAGGTAACATACTTTGGTAGCTTTGACTACAGTTATGGCTTTATTATTTAAATAGGGTCACCGATTTTGATGGCACATACAGAACATCCCACCTTTCAATATTTGGTCAACGGACTGATATTTTCTCTGACATGTCTTTACTGGCAAATCAACTCTGTATTGATTTGATCAGAAACATTGTTTTTAAGCCTTTTAAGCCTAAGAATAACTTGATAGTTTTTGTCCCAATTTCTCAGGAACTGGAGATCGTCATTGGAGACGAGCACATTTCATTCACAACTTCCAAAATTGGTTCCTTGATTGACGTCAACCAGTCAAAGTGAGTACTATATCTGAGAGTTGACAAAAGTAGAGACCGGTGTTTATTTGTCCCTGACAAAGGGGCATAACTTTTAAACCCGCACTGTATTTCAGGGACCCTGAAGGTCTTCGCGTGTTCTACTACCTGGTGCAAGATCTGAAGTGTCTCGTCTTCAGTCTCATCGGCCTACACTTCAAGATCAAGCCTATCTAAATGTGGATTTTGCTTGTTTTAATTGATTTAGCTAATGTTTCTGTTGTACTACCGCATTTGTACATTTGCTTTTGGTGGAACTGTTTTTTATTTTAAATAAAGGATGAGAAAAACATCTGATCTACTGGTTTATTCCTTTACTGGCATCAATGGCATCAAACAGTTTTAATTGGGAAGATGTTCTTGCTACATTTATGAAATAAAGGAGCAAATGTAAATCAATTAATTTTTATTTCAAATTACATTCACCCACAACAATATTGTCAATGTAAATGACAGTGATGACAATTTAAATAAGCTATCACAATAACAATCAGATGCTGTTAAATTCACATTGAGAAGGCACAGTCTGATTCCATACTTTAATCTATTCCAGAGAAAATCTACATCTGAAAAGTCCTGCATAAATAATGACCAGCACTCCAAATTTTTTGATTTCCTAAAATAAAGTTATATTTAAGCACCATGATAATGTATTAAATATATAATTCATCTCAATTCCTGCATGTTCCAGAGAGAAGTTAGTTTGGGAGCAGAAAATGCACTGACCTTCACCGTTCTGTAAAAATTAGTTTTTTTTTCTTTCACTTTTGTGATGACTAACGCATGTATCTTAGCTGAGCGCCTTTCCTTCCAAAACAGTGAAAATGTCCTCTAAAGACTTGTGAACACACTGCAGGAACTCGTGGACGTTGCGAGCCGGATAGCTGGACACATTGCAGCCGATCCAGTCGTCGTGGACACCATAGCCCACACCAAACCCATCAGGCACCACCGGAGCAAAGCCACCGAGGTTCACAGCTGGACTGGTGAGGGTGCTGGTAGAGAGGATGTTGTGGTTGATGGCAGCGTAAGCTGGGTCTGTGTACAAGCTGTGTAGAGCCTGGCCCTTTGAATTCGCCAGATATCGCATGGCAAACAGGTGACGGTCAAACCCTTGGCCTGGTGAGAGTAATAAAAGTAGTTAATACAGCAGACCAGTGGGATGCGTACTGTAAGTAGAGACCAGTTTTGCCTAATATCACTCCCATGTTCACTAATTTATGGAACCCTTGTAGTCTGGAAAGATTAGTTATTTTAATCTTGTGCTAGACCTAGTCATTATCTTAGTATATTATTATGTTTAAGTGCTATATTAATTAAGTTATTATATTAACTAATACATACAAGATAATAACTTAAACAACATCATTGTCTTGTACAAGATAAAATAAATGTATTTTTTGATCCCTTGTTTTACATGCATTGCATCTTCAATCACCCTAGTTGTAAATGATCAAATACTGCTATAACATGAGACTTTTGATACAGTAAGTCTCAAATATTTGGCTCAGTGCAGAATCGTAAGCTGTCAGATCCTGCTGTGGATATGACATAACTAGCTGAGTCACTGCACGATGGTGAACAGAGAAAGTTCAGTCTAGGAATTCTTTCCTGTAAAGAAATTACCAAAGCACCTTGTAAATGTTTTCAGAAACAGACCACAAAAATACATTATATAGAATATTTCATGGCATCACTCATTGTAATCATTTAAATACATGCAGAGATGTCTTCTACACACCCATAGCTGCCTCCTTGGTGAGCTGTCCATGATATTTAGAGCATTCACTCAGCATGGCCTGTAGTTGCCCCACGCTGTGTTGGCCTGGCTGGCAAACGAAGGCATGTGAGCATTGTTTTGTGTGTATGGTGGCTGGCCGGATGGTCTCTGTGCGGCCATGCTTGAACGCCGCAGTGCTACACGACTCGTACGTGGCGACTGTCTGCCCATACTGCCTCAAGAAGCCCATCTGAAAAGCCAGCTGGGCTATAGCATCTGGACTCAACTTGCTCTTCTTCAATTGTTCCTTCCCACCTTTCTTGAACTCCAACGCATCGATGGTGAGCTTCGATACGGCTGAATCAAACTTCTCCTTGGCTACCTTGATGCCATTCTCCAGCTCGCTGTCCAGGTTGAACTGCAGTCTGCGCACAGCTGATGCCGAATCCACAGCAGCAGGAGCAGAGCCCGGGTGGACCAGCGGCTGCTCGGTTGTGTCTTTGAAGATCTCGTTCTGAAAGCGGAGCACAGCTACGCCGTCGCCCCAGGAGTGCTCAAAATTGATGGCTGCCTGTCCATCTTTGGTCAGAATGACGCTGAAGGACTTGTCGTACCACCGGTTGCAGCCGTCGCCGTGCAACATGTTGTGCGAGATGTGAATATGGTCCCTCATGCTTTCATCGTCCAGACAGAGAGCGAAAAGGGCGCTGTCAACAAGCCGTAAATCCTCTGCATTTCCAGCAGCTATCAGCTTGTCCCTCAGCCCGGCCCACACATCCCTGTTCTCACTGGTCAGGACCCCGAGAGGAAAGGCAGGCGCTGGCGTTGGGTCGGACAAAATGTACTTAAAGTGGGACTGGATCTCTGCAGGCTTCACCAGATTCCCATCCCTGTCTACAACATCAAACACGTACATGTTGCCTTTCCTCATAACCAGGAGATGTCGACCTTTCTCATCAGTGAAGAGCTCATCTCGCCCGCGCTTGGGAATCCGAGTTGAGTTAAAGAGGCGAAAGTACTGAGACATGTCCAAGGGGTAAGCATTCACCATGTAAGCTCCGTACCAAGACAGCGAAGACGGGACCCAGCGAATGAACTTTTTGAAGCCGTCTGTGTTGCTCTTTGCCGGGTTGAGGTGGAAAACCTCTGGCTCCAGTAATCCAGCTCGCAGTGTTTTCATGAAGCGCACAGCTGAACACGCCATGTTGGTCGCCCGCACCAGCTGGTCATTGTACTCGGCCTTGGGGTCAGGGTTGAAGGACATGAAGGGGTTGAAGTTTAGCACCACAGAGTCGCGTGCAGAAAGATACATGTCAAACCATGGCCCTGAAAGAAAAGAAGTTATTCAGCCGGATGAATTAGGTACGTATGCGCTTGTGTGTTGCTCAGTTTCAGGTTGGCAATGGTCACAAAGGCCAGTTCACCTGAGATGTAGCTTGTGTGCTTATTGTTTTTGTCTTGAGCGACTAGTTCCTCGTGCAGCTGTTTCCCCACGCCATTCTGGAAATCCTGTGCAAGTTTCTCGGTTGTTCTGAGGACACACAGTAAAGACCAGTGAGTATTAATTTGTAACTACACAAAAGGAAATTAAAAGGTTGATTTCCATGTGAAAACCTACCTGAACTGGTCATCATCCAACAGAGGCCTCTGGGCAGCTAAATACTTCTTGATAGTATCTTCCAGTTTTGGTACGGGCAGCCTAAGCATAAAAAAAAAAAAAAAAGTAATAATAAAAAGAGAAAAGTTTATCCTTTCAGCGGCCCAGTAAATGTTGGACGCAAGTAGATGTCAGTCATGTCACGTTCCCCCTAGTGGTCATCAACCTAAAATCAATCGTGCACTTTCACCTACATTCTTTTAAAAGCTAAATGAGTCACCTTCCCACGACCACCTGACATTCCCAATGTAGTTTAGATTCATACTTAGCCTAACGGTATGTTGAGTTAACACCACATGTTGGGGTTATGGTTAGGGCACTGACACCTTGGACTCCTTACCTGGGTAAACTCTTCTGGTAATGCATCGATGGTACAACACTTTGGTGCAGATACTCGGCTGAAGACCCTTTCTTGCTGCTGTAGTTTCTTTTATCGATGCCCAGAGCCGCAGGTCTTAAATTCATTAAGCTTCCAGATTTCCTCAAATAGCCAACGCATTGCAATGACAGCAAATTGGCCATGGTGCTGGGTTTGTAATACGGAATATCTAGCTAGCTAGCTGACAAATCGCCTTTGCTGTTTTTGTTTCCCGAATTGAGTTTGGCGCTCAGACTCATGAAACTGTGTGCTTCGCTTCTAAAAATTCAGTGATACGTTAGAGCCATACAGTCTATGGTTAGAGCAAAAGGAAATAAAGAGGAACTGAATTGGTAACTTCTTCTTTGTGTGTTTTTTTTAGCAGTTTGCATCTGTAAGTGTTGCATTACTGCCACCTACCGGATGAAAGTTTCCCACTGCAAAAACTGGACAGCATCCACAATCTATAACTCAGACTGAATTGTCTGAGTTGGTGCAAATGCTTCCCTGAGTGGCTGCATTGATCATCCAATATTCCAATGCAAATTAGATCAAACTAAAACAAAGAAATGTTAGAGTAATTATAAACGCTCCATACATCGCCTGATACACCGGTCAGTTTAAGCTTATTATGACAGATATCAATATTGAGGTATGCTATATGTCGGCCAACATGTAATGTGAAATTGCAGTATAAAAAAGACTTCCACTTCTTGGGGTAGGGCAGAGATTTTCAAAGTGTGAGGCAGGCTTCCTCAGGCAGCCTTTTCCCAAGCTTTGTCTGAGAGGAGGCCCACAGTCTCAGACAGAAGTTAATCAGCAGGCGATGAGGGAGGTGAGCGTGAGGAAGTGAAGCCTCTGTTGGGCCTTCCCCACCTGATAGGAGATGTGTGTGTTCCCGGTGAGGTCAGCTGAGATGTGCACACCAAGGAACCTAAAGCTCTCTACTTTCTCTTCCTCCTCCCCCTGCATGCGGAGGGCTGAGTGCTCAGTGCGCGTAGATGTCCTGTAATCCAAAATCATTTCCTTGGAGTTTGTGATATTTAAGTCCAGGTAATTGTAAGAACACGATTCTGTCAGATGCTGAACCTCCTCTCCTGTAGGCTGTCTCGTTATTGTCTGTTATTAGTCAAATTAGGGTGGTATCACCAGCAAATTTGAAGATGGTGTTGGTAGAATGGATCGGGGAGCACTCATGGGTAAAGAGGGATAGCTGTTGGCCTCAGATATTCAGTATCCGTCAGGCTATGCAAACAACCATGCATGGCACAAACTAGAGAGTCGAACAACAGTGTTCGCATTGTCATCATTATATGGTGGAAACTTATGTATTTTATCATGTGTGAAATATTCCCCTGTGTGTCACCCCAGTGGCAAAGGTCCCTAATTCATTATCATTCAAAATGCAAGCCACAGAAACACATAATTAGCCCTCAGATGAGAAGTATTTTACAGAGGTAGCTCCCTTTTCATAGAGGTGAGATAAAAGAGTAGTTTTCTACACAGGTAAAAATAGTGTCTCAGTTGTGCTCATTTTTATGTAATAATTCTTTGAGGTCAGGCAGTATCCTACAATAGGTGATTGAGTGCCAACATAGCACATAAAAAAACTAATATACATTTACAACATTTTTTGATGCCTCGTGCAGAAAAAAGTTATTGTGTGGTTTTGGTAATAATTTAAAGTAGCATGTTTTTTAATCAGTTATTTGACTGTAATCCAATATTTATGTAATAAGACTTTGGTCAGTCTTGCTTTTGCAAAACTGAAACAATGGAAGCCAGGACAGCCATGCAAAGCTTATGTTATAATATTTTAATTTCCACGTAAATCTTTTCGAACCTGGCCTAAAGCTATACTATATATAATCATACAATATCTTAGTGCATATTTTATGCTTTTGTACAAATAAATCCTTACAATTTCAGTATTTGGCTGTGAAATGAGAACATGAATTTAATCAGCACCTTTCATGCCTCTTTAAGGACCATACCAAAGTGTTCAGTACAATTGTTGAATGCATGTTTTTATTTTCTACAGTTCCAGACATTTACTGGATTCCTTTCATTCACAGTGTGAATCACATCCTTCACTTGTATGATCAAACACAGTAAAAATCAGGTCTACATTACTATGTGTGTTACTCAAGGGCGTGACTTTGTGTTGAAAAGTGGTGGGGACATAGGGGCTCAGAATAGGGGTGTGAAGAGCCGCTTAGCTCACAAGACGTTGCGATGTGTGCAATTGGGTTCCTGACAACAAGATGAGAATATCTTAAACAGTGTTAATAATAAATGTACGATGCCTAGACAAATGATTGAGGTGTCTGGGGCCCCTCCCTCAGGAAATTTTGAGCATTAAACACATGCTTTCCTGCATTCTGGCAAAAGTTTCTGCACCAATTTATAGTGGAAATGTATTTATTTATGTAAAAAGAAACACAAAGTTTAGGTGACAGGTGAAAATTCAAAATATAAAAATATAACAGAATATAGTGCAGTGCAGCTCCCAGGCATTCTTGCTTTCAGATATGTTTCACCTGCAGATCAACGTTTTTCATTTAACATCATCCCTGCTGAATCAATACACATGCTGACATGATTTGGTCTTCCCCACTCTTGTTTTGTTCACAGGGAGAGAACCGAAAATTTGGTCAAAAAGAAGCTCTGTCAAGAAGTTGTTAAAGTTACTGATTGGTGCACATTTTTGGGTAATTTTATAATCAGTATCTTGTTGTCCATCCATCCATCGTCAACTGCTTATCCTGCATAAAGGGTCGTGAGGGGCTGGAGCCAATCCCAACATGAGTCCCAACAACCAGTCACACCTAAGGACAATTTCAGAGACACCAATTAACCTAGCCTGCATGTCTTTGGACAGCGGGAGGAAGCCGGAGCACCCGGAGAGAACACACGCGGACACGGGGAGAACATGCAAACTCCACACAGGGTTTGAACCCACGACCTTCTTGCTGTGAGGTGCCATGCCACCCCAGTATCTTGTTTTTGTTTTTTAAATTTGTTTTTTGGACAATGCACAATTGTTTCTTTTATTTATGCTTCTATTATTTAAATTGCATTGCATGTTTTCTTATTGAGCAAATAAACCTTTCTCGAAGCATTTAGTCATTTAACATTTCTTGTTGCAAGCTATTATTTCAGCTTTATTTTGCTTTCAAAAATCGATGGGGACATGTACCCAGCGTGCCATGTGTAAATGACACCTATGGTGTTACTTAATAATTGTGTGGTGACCATAGAAAGGGAGGCAATGCAGTTGAAGTGCAGGAACGATTTGAAAACCTTACCTCACAAAATGAAAAGACTCCTGTGGCGTTTATTGTGATGGATTTCACAAAGCAGCTGGCTTATCGATTTTCACCCCATACAGACATGTATGGAAACCAGTGGCTGCCAGGAAAGGTAGAAAGTAATACTTTCAAAAATCTAAAGCACAGCAGCATGGTTTGCAGAATTGTTGAGTGGATGTTGCTGTGTTTGTTCAAACATACAACGCTTGTGCTTTGCTCTTTAAAACGAAACATTTGTAGCGCATAATATTATGTAATAGGAGCATTTTTAAGTTATGTTGACACATTTGGGGCCGTTCAAAGTACACTCGGTGGCTCTGGGCTATCTGACATCGACACGTCGTGTCTGAAGATCCGGGGGAAAAATAGGAAGAAACAAGGAAGCGCAGCACAAGCGACAGCAGCGGCTCCGAAGTTCTGTTAGCAGAGGCACTGTGTGTTCACCTGACGTTATAGCAAAATGCCTGAAATACAGACACCAAGGTAGGAATACTAAGCACCGTGCGGCATAATAGTGACACGTTAAGTTCCGTGTTTTTGAGTAATTCATAGAGGTCAACCATATTGTTGCCGGGTAACATTAACGTTCCACCAAGTTAGCTAGGAATTGTTTAACAACAGCAACGTTATCGTGTAACGTTAAGGCTTCAGCTGGCCTGCTGGCCTCCTGCTTTTCCAACGTAATTAGCACACAATTTGGTCCAACTGTTAACGTAAATCTATGACACCACATTGTTGAAAGGGTTTGGCTAGTTGCTGCGTTGGTCTTTAGATACGCCGACTGTGAACCAGGTAGTGGAGATGTCAAATGCGGAGGCCACAGTCTTCATGAACCTTGACCCATTTGGGAAAGTGATGACTGAGTGGGCTTCGTGTTACATCGGAGCTGGTGACCAGTGGGAGGTATTCACATCCTGTAATATGAAATTGACAAGTGTGAACACGGTCTGAGCTCCAGTGGCGAGGTCCACACACACTCTGAACCTCCTACAAACAACTATCAAATTGAATATTAAATCAGTTATTATTTTGTCTTTGGAAACCTTTTGTCTTGTCTGAGCTGTGTTTTCACCGCTTTCTTTTATTAACATTGTTACTTTCTCATTCTTATACCTTTTGCCTTCTTCACTTTGTCAAGGATTCGAGCCATTAACACCAGTGCTAGTGACGGACTGGAGGGATTCAAGGCACATGCTGTGTTCCAGGAAATCAACAAGAAGCTCCAGGAGGTGACTGACTGTTACATGACTTCAAAATAGGGGACAATATTGTTACTTGCAGGCCTGCGATATTATATAGTTTTTACAGCTCTGAGACTGCAATGTTTTTGGTTTAATTCATTTGTAGTACATATAAATTTCACTTTGCAATCCTATTGCATGCACAATAAAGGAAAGGGAAAAGACCAAAAAGCACAATATTCTTTTAAGAGTAGGCTACATTAGTCCATCTAGTTACATACAGTTTCTGGGTCTGTGCCAAACTGCTATGTGGGTATTTAGCCTCATGGTGGCACGTTTGGATCAGTTCCCCTAAAACTTTCAATTCACAGCGCAAAAATAATTTCAAGTCTATGTTGACTTAATCAGACAAATGGTTTCCTCCAAAAAACTGTGTGCTTTTAAGCAGTTACCTTTGGGTGACCTCAATCATACCAGATTCATCTCAAGCTCTCCGGCTGTGCTGTCTATGTAATGAAAGGGATTTGTCATCAATGAGAAAATGGCAACAGCGGAGCAGTCTTAATACTCAGAGTCATAGTTGAGTGTGATATCTCAGGCAACTGATCAGACAAACAGATTTTAGATGAGCTTATCTTCAGTAAGTGAATCTGTTGTCCCACTTTTGTACTTCATATTAGTTAAATGTTGCGAGGGAAAAGGATGTCTCTGTTTCAATTTCTAGCCCAATTTTTCAGGCAGATTTAAGGTCATACCTTTTGTTGTTTGATGTATGTTCAGCTGCAGAGTGATTTCCATAAACACTTGTATGTTTACAAAAAGAATAATTTAATGTAGCCTGAGGAAGAGCATTTGCTTGACATATGGTCCAGATTTACAGGGGCCCTGTTAAGTGTTCTTTCTTTTTTTTATAGCTCATACTTTGATTTTTATTAGGATAGGATAGGACACATGCAACAACAACGAGAACAACTACGGAATCCGCAGCAATAGCAGAACAAACAACCACCATAACAACAAGAACAAAAGGAGGAAGTCCTCCAGCCGCCGGGCTCTGGAGAAGCAGGGCGTTTTCCTCACCTTTTAAATTGATTAATTGATTTACCCGCAAGGCACACAAGGGCGATGCCTCTTTGTTGCTTGTGTCTTTGAATGTTCTGCATCAGAGCATATCTACACTTAGGATCCCGGTCAGTATATGTGTCACCTCCCTCTACGGGAAATCAACAGCAGGGAAGTGCCACAACATATGGATGACAATCTTTCCCCTTTCAGATGATATCAGGTTAATTCCCAGGTCACTCTGCCGTTGATTTTGGGTGGGAGGACAGGGAGAGGAGCCTGTAAAGTTGGAGACCGTTCCTCTCCCATGGACCTTTCTCTACAGCTTCACATCTGCTTCCCTGTTGCCTCTGATGGGAGTTATTATTCCCCCTAATATAACTTTTAGCTGTGCTTAAGTTAAGGAGTATTTACCCAATCCATATCTTGCCATAAACTCCCTGATAAAAACATTGCTCCGTAGAGCTACTAGCAGTCCACATCTCCTCAGAGTGCCTAAATTATCTTTGAGCGCACTTTTTGGTTTACTTATGAGACATTCAGCTTTGCATTAAAGTGACCCACTTTTACTTTCATATGTTTAGTACTAAACATGTTTAAGACCAAACATATCTCCAAAGGGTTAGTTATGCTTGACAATTAGAAATGTCTTATTGTGTCTAAAACACCTGAACCATCAGGACCCTGTCAGTGCCGTCTGCATCAGAAATGAGCACAAATCACTATTTCAGTATCTTTGATGTCAGTAGGGATAAAGACCCATAGATCTGTTTAAAAATCATATAAAAAAGTAACTTTCTATAAGATGAGATGATGCCTCACAATCAAAATCATTCATGCGTGATGCAGTGTCAAGAAAAACGGAAACAATTGTCGGCTTTTAATTCAGACTCTTTTTGTCATTGCACAAAATTGTACAACGAGAATTGAGTGCAATCCTGACAAAACAAACAAGACAACATATTAACATGACAAAAGGTTTAAGCTAAAAATAATTACAGTTCTAGATCTACAAATAAACAATAGATATGAAACAATACAGTGCAATAACTTATTGTTACCAGCTGAAATATTGCACTTCAGGATAATGCTCATTTACTGAATAGTCAGTACATGTTCTGTCATTACTTAGGTTCAGAATAACCCACAAACATGGTTCTTATATCCACGAACTACTGACACTCTGTGCAAGTTTGTTTATTGTCATGTACACAACAACTGAAAATGACTTAAGAGGAACAAAATCAATCAAATCCTATTATAATCTAAGACATGAAATAGCACTGGAGTGCCAATGCAGGAAGAAAACATAATGTGAAGTAAAATGTAATGAGAATAGAACAGTATGTTGAAAACAGACATATAACATTTTTATTAAAAAGTGTGTGTGTGTAGTGACTTTGCCATGAGCTTGTAATATAGGTAGTGAAAACTTAATTTACATGTAATAGAGATGCTACAGGGTTCACTGTATGTAAAATGTCTGTGTACTTTGAACAGGATGGGGAGCAGTTTGTGAAAAAGATCGGGGGAGTGTTTGCCTTTAAAGTAAAGGATGGTCCAAACGGACAGGAGGCAATTTGGTTTGTGGATGTGAAGAACGGCAACGGCTGTGTTCACAATGACACGGGTAAGAAAACCCAGGGGCTTTCTGTTGTCTCGTACGACAGCGGGAAACACAGCCACGTGTAATCATGTTAATATTCAACTATGGGTCGAAATGCAATTTAAAGTTCAAGGCCTGCTTCATCTGTGTGTGAATTTATTAGACTTTGACAGTACCTTCAAACACATGCTAGTCACTGAATAAATATCCCAGAGATGTGCAGTATGTGTCCTATTTTGTAATTGAGTTTAGTTCCTTTATCTCTGACCTGCAGCTAAAAAAGCAGATTGCACCATTTCCATGTCTGACACAGACTTGTTGGCCTTGATGACAGGGAAGATGAACCCACAGACTGTGAGTATTTTTTTTCTCTCTCTCTCTCTCTCTCTCTCTCTCTCTCTCTCTGTCTCTCTCTCTCTGTCTCTCTCTGTCTCTCTCTCTCTCTGTGTGTGTGTGGTTGGAGTGGACTGGTTTGTATGTAGTGCTGATAATGATTCTGATTCAGAGAAGGCACAGGTATGTCTTTCCCCTTTTTTTTTTTTTTTTTTTTTTTTTTTAAATCTTCTCAAGTCTAAAGCATGTGGGAGTATTTAAATTATACTTGTCTTGCACTTAGTGGCGCTGCGTTCAGGCTGTACTGTGGCTGCTGGAATTCTGCCATTCTAGCCAGTGTGCCCGTGTCACGCTTGCGCCTCCATATGAAGCTTGTTACTCCCCTCTGACATCTTTACACACCGGGATCTAATTTTCCCAGCGTCGCTGAAATGTGAAATTCACTGATGAATGTACAGTTTATCAGTGTCTAAATGTAATTGACTCAAAGTTAATTTTTGATAAGCGGCACTGCAACATCCTGCTGATAATAGGACTACTCACATCATACAGATACAATATGCAATGTGATGCAGCCTCATTTACAACATTTTGCTGTAATTAGTAAAAGGTTACATGTGCACAAAACAAAAAAAGAATTTGTAAACGATCTATACACTCACACAGATTCCCCTTTATAAATCACTGTCAACTTGAAATGTTGCACTGTTCATCTCATACCTGCCTCTGTAAGCTGCTACAGTTAAACCAAAAATAGTTAGAGAAAGTCTTTGTAAAGATATATCAACTTATTTATTCAGAAACAGAGGAAGTAACAAAAAGTTTTGTTTTGTATTTTTAACAACAAAATTTTACTGCTTGGGTCAAATAATAAAACACCCATTCTTCATTTTTTATATATTGTCTTAGACGAGCTTAATGATTCTCCCACGACAACGCAGTTACCTCCCGTAGTCCAGCCGGTGCTGCTGGTAAGCTAACTGGTGGTCACTCACGTTGCAAAAAATATATATATATAT
>NC_060154.1:29155295-29204274 GCF_021292245.1 Micropterus dolomieu
TTGATAAGCGGCACTGCAACATCCTGCTGATAATAGGACTACTCACATCATACAGATACAATATGCAATGTGATGCAGCCTCATTTACAACATTTTGCTGTAATTAGTAAAAGGTTACATGTGCACAAAACAAAAAAAGAATTTGTAAACGATCTATACACTCACACAGATTCCCCTTTATAAATCACTGTCAACTTGAAATGTTGCACTGTTCATCTCATACCTGCCTCTGTAAGCTGCTACAGTTAAACCAAAAATAGTTAGAGAAAGTCTTTGTAAAGATATATCAACTTATTTATTCAGAAACAGAGGAAGTAACAAAAAGTTTTGTTTTGTATTTTTAACAACAAAATTTTACTGCTTGGGTCAAATAATAAAACACCCATTCTTCATTTTTTATATATTGTCTTAGACGAGCTTAATGATTCTCCCACGACAACGCAGTTACCTCCCGTAGTCCAGCCGGTGCTGCTGGTAAGCTAACTGGTGGTCACTCACGTTGCAAAAAATATATATATATATCAAAAATTTTAATAAAATAAATAGATAAAACTCTGTGTGTGTGTGTGTGTGTGTGTGAGACAAAAAATAAAAAGTATTAATTAATAAAAAATTTGACTAAACTAACACACACCTCTGTCAGTCCACGGCCATTTACAGGGATCACAGATCAGTCCCCAGAAAGGCCGTTGCTGCACTGTGTTTGTGTCATGAAGGACAGCTGTGCGTGCTCCAAGAACACCAAGAGTTTTCCCCGTGTTTTATCACCTAGCATTTAGAAATTTGGACAGGTTGACCTTTTTTATGATTTTAATGCAATGGCAAATTTGATCATGTCAGTTCTTCCATTTCTGTCAGAAACTCGCATGAAAAAGCTTTCATTTTCCTTCTGAGAACAGAACATTCTAAGAATTTCTGCTTACTCAGAGTGGTCAGATTATTACCTCCTGGTCTGACTTACCTTTTTTCATTTATCTTCTTTTCCTTTTTTTATTTTTTTTGGGACTCCAGTCCACAAACCACTCTGCCTGCTGTGTGTGTGTGTGTGTGCCATGCAGTTTCCTGACGTTTCATAAGCTGTTGTTGCTGTTGCCCCACTTTTCCCGGGTAGAGTTAATCTCTCACGGCAACTCTTAAAACCAGCAGCATGTAGTTCTCTCCGATTCCAATCCAGACTGAACCGTACTTCAGATTTTCAGAATTGTCTGGATGATGTTTTTCCACCCTCTCCTGATTCACAGGCATTTTTCCAGGGCAAGCTGAAGATCACAGGCAACATGGGACTGGCCATGAAGCTTCAAAGCCTGCAGCTGCAGCCGGGCAAAGCCAAGCTGTAGATGAGATGTCGGAGCTAGCTGTAACTACACCTCTGAACACTGAATAGAGTTCACAGCACGTCTGGTTTCAGATAAGTGGTAAGGTCTGTAAACCGGACTGAACCACTTTTCCTACTAGCGACCTCACTGACCGACCAGGGGATTAGTCAGCATCCCTGCCAATCTAACTGGAGAATAAGATAGAAAATTAATTTGTGTACTGGAGTAGAGACAGGTGCTCCCTACTAATTCAGTCCATGTCCAGATCTCAATAACTTTCCAAAGTCTGTTGCTAATGAAAACTTTCTTTGAGTGTATTATGTCTGGAAATCTTTTGAATAGAGAAGATTGATGTAATTTTCCACAATCACGGACTCAACAGTCTAAGTGCCTCCTCCTCTCAGACATCCAATTAGCCCTAAGGTTTTTAGCCAACAACATAGAAATGTTTTTCACCGTGGCCGCCCAATGTTTGGACGGAGGGGTTGTGATTTTCAGCAGTACCTATCATTATTGTATGAATCTCTAAAACATTTCTACTAAATAAATTTGTCTTTGCTGCAACATCCATCGGGTGGTCTTGACTTGGAGCTGTTTTTCTTAAACAATTGTGAGCGATTATTTTGACTAATTCCACTGACTGAATGTTTTATTTTGAAAACATAAACAAATAAAACCAGAACAGTTGTGAAACGGCACATAAAACTAGACCAACAAACATTCTGGGCTTTTTTTTTTCTTTTTGTATGGGCCAATGGTAATGGTGAGTTTATGGATGCTAGAATGGAAATATTGGCACAATGTCCTAACAAAAGCTTCAGTGTTTATTCAGTGTAAAAGGTAGACGTTAAACACATGATCGCACTCTTCCTGGCTCTGATATTAACACCCGTAAATGGCTCCTCCTGCACAGTTTAGGGGTCCTGTTTGAGTGTATATTGGTTCAACCTTCCGCAATAATGGCCCTCTGTTCAGCACTTGGATGTCACTGTCAAATTGGCTGGGATGCCTTGCACTTTTCCAACACTGCAGCGACCTGCTTCCAGACTGCCACGCTGTAGTTTTTCCTTTGTAAATGGAGGAGCATGGCTAAAAGACAAATCTTTTAACTAGCTCTGACCCAGATTCCACTGCAGCATTGGCTTGGCTCTTGTGCTTTTCTGGGTGTTACTCTGAAGTCGCCGTGGGCCTGTTTCATTGGTCGCTAATGACTGCAGTTTAACATCTTATGTTAAACGGGGTTAGAAATGTTGGGCTATTTTCATCCAGCCTTTATTCAAACATGCTTAACAAGGAGTGTCATAAAATGCAAACAAGCTCAATTTAAAAGCTTGGTGTAAAAAGCCTGAAAGAAATTTCTCAAACATCATCCAGTTTTTCCCTCAAAATGAGTGCTAATGGGGGCACTCCATCAATTTTACACATGATGTTAACTTGTCATGGATGGAAAGTGCTACTCAGCTTGTTTAAACAGTTGTATAATATGTTCTGTGGCTCTATAGGAGCTTTGTCAAGTTTGGGAAAATGACCCTTATGATGTCATCAGGGTTATCTTGGCTTGGGCTCGGAGATGATAAATTATAACGATGCCTTTTAAATGTCTTATCTGTAAGTCTTCCAACGTTGTGGAAGTGCAAAACTAAATTAACCGAATGCCCCCTTCAGATGTAAAGTGGCCTTTGTGCTGTAACACTCTGAATTAAGGCCTTAAATTACCTTCCATGTCTCTGCTTGCTCTGTTGTCACAATGACCCTGATCCGAATAAAATGTTTGCTACTTGATATGATTTATGTAACACAGCAGTGATTCAGCTGATACGCAGGTCATTACTGGCCTGGGAAATGATTATCTGATGCAAGATGTGCTGTGTTGTACGTTTCCAAAAAACAGGGGTTTGTTTGGAACAAGCAGAGAGGAAGGATAGATCATGAGATTCTTTCATCGTTTTAATCTCGTACTTCATCTGCGTCTTTGCCCCAAAGGTCTTCTGCTCTAAAAATGTCACAAAATAAAATCTCAAAATCCTGTTTTCGAGCATCAAAAAACCTTCAGGCCAATGTCAATCTGTGTTGGAATTACAAATTTTTACTTTTGTGTCTTGAAGTTACATTTTACATTAATGCTCATAAATCAAAATTGGCTTAAGCTATTTTAACCAAACTTGGAGCATGTGTTTGGATGCTAGGTCTGAGCTTCGCTGTGTTACTGTGCCACTAGGGGGTGCCATGAAATGCAAAATGTCAGGGTCACTACTCAGTTGGTGCATAAAATTTGGTAATGAGTGATTAAAGTGGGCGTGGCTTATTACCAACAAATGTATATTTTTAGACATTTCTCATTCCAAACATTCCAAAAAATCCTCTATGGCCTAGAGCGCTGAAAGGTTCTCAGCTTATCCACTGATGTGCAGTGATGGGCAGTAACATGTTAACTACCACATATCTGTATCAGTGGCTTGGCACTGTTGAGGAGGTCATCAACAACAGTTTGGCCTTCTTGGACTGTGCTATACACATTTATTTAATTAAAGAGGCTGGAGCATAATCTAGGAATAATCACAATCCTGCACCAGTGAGCTGATAACATACTAACAAGTGCCCAAGCCCAAGAGAAAGAGCAACTGAAGGAGGCACTTACAGCCTATGGATAGCCAAACTAGACAGCCACAAGATCCAGGAAGAAAACCAACAAGAGTAAGCAAAAAAAACATTGTGTCTAAACAGTGTTTGTGCAGCAAAAACTTAAAACCCTTAAACACAAAAATTGGCAGGTCCACCCACTTCTCAGGGATATGGAATGACATTCACTGACCTCAAGATAATGCTGTAATAATCAAGTTTGTGTTTGTGCAATTATCTCTTGATAACGGCTTGACTTAGAGTTAAAATTCTTTCACTTTAATCTCTAAAGTCATCTGCTTCTGGTCTTACACCCTGAAAATGTCATAATTTGCATTTTTCGCAGTCCGCTTAGACACTAGATCTTTGCAGCTATATTTATTATATTTTTATTGAACAATACTTTTACAAACAAGGCTGGTTGACGATGGTATTAAAAATCTGTATGTCTGAGCGGTGAGGGAAAAAATCAAAAATAAGACATACATTAAATTACATAAATTGTAAGACACTTGTGGGACTAGCAGGGTTGGTTTAACAGTGATGTCCAAGAGAGCATCAGCTGAAGGAGAAGGAGCGGTGTTCAGTGAGAAATAGTTTGTTCAAGTCGAAAATTAAAAGTATTAGTTTATAAAAACGCAGGCAGCTGTGTGCAAAGAGGGCAGGCAATATCCTTGCTGTAAAATAAACTATAAACTATAAACAAAACATTTTAATGCTGGAGCGGTTAAGACTGTGTCACAGCGGGGGAGGCGGGGTGTGTGGTGGGGGTGGTCACGCTATTCCCTACTGATCTTTATAATAGCTGACATGATCCCTGTGCAGTGTGCTGGAAGGTGACATGAAACATAAGAATCTGCAACCTCTTCAAAACTGTAGTACATTAATCTGTTGGACGGGCCGTTGTTTTCATACAGTTGTCTGAACATGTTCCACTGAAACAGTGGAAACTTATTAAAAACATGTAGCAGTGACCAGAGCCCCTCTGAGGGGAAAACCGCCTGCCAAAAAATAGTAATATCAAGGGCATGGATCAGAGTGTGTTTTCTGCCATTTCAGGATGGGATTCAAGGCTACAAACTGAGGTCTGGCCCTCTCTGAAAACAGGTCAGCAGGCCTATGATCAGTGAGTGAGACTCACTTACTGCAAGGGACCCGGTATCTTCCACCCAAGTCCAAGCATTCATCACTGTCTTCCTTCTTGTCTGCACTCGGTGGCTGCAGTTCAGCACAAATAGCTTTAAGATAGAGATTTATATTCTAGAAAAAAATGCTGAATGCCACTTCCATAAGATTTATTGCGAATGCTCAGTAACGAGTAAGTCCAGATGCACTTTAAAACATTTATTCAGGTTCCAGTGTCATACTAGTTAGATAACTGTAGGAATCACTGAAGGAGCAGGTTGTTTTAGATAACCCTTTAGTGATCTTAGTGAATCACTCACTTTGTATTTGTACTCTTTGTGAGATTAAAGGCAACTTTCACACGTCTGTCTCTAATGGAGAGAACATACTGAGGTTTCTATTGTATCATAACAGGTTTTCTTTGTTATTGTTTTCAACTGTAGCAAATGCACACTCACAGCATTTATTTAATAATATATTCCGTAGCCTTTTGATGAAAACATCTTAAGAATTATCAGTTAAATACCACCTGCTTTCTAGGAAATAATTTTAAAAATTTCAGAAAACGGGGTTGTTTTGATATCTAAGAAGAAGAAGAAGAAGAAGCTAAACTGTCTGTGTAAACTGTGGATGCAAAGCTTATAATGGCTTAATTTTAAGCCTTTTAAGGTATTATTTTATACTTCCCACAAAATACTTAAACAATGCAGATACTGCTCTTTGCCTTGAACTGGTGTGTTTGTGTGTCTCTTTCTTTATTGGATTTAGTTACTGCGTCATGTAGCCTATAGTTATGTTTAATAATACACTGAATTACCAAGATGGCAGTTCAATAAAAATGGATATTTTTCATTTACAGTTAACTAGGGAATCAGTAGTTGTCACTTTAGCTAAGGCTAGCCATGATTAGCTCACCTGATGCTTGCTCACTTGATATAGCGCTCTTGCTTTAACGTTTGCGGTGGAGTTGATTGTGGCAGAGTGCAGTAAGTGCATTTAGAAATATTTTTGAAAATATGTTTATCCGTGTTCTTGCAGAGGCTGACCTGAGCGGATTAATACCACTCTCATCTCTGCACAGTTGAAGCTAAGCTAAGCTAACTGTCGCCTGACTGTTCACATTCACTGAAATAAAAGTGGTATTAATGCAGTTCAGCGTATTTCTCAAAATGTCGAACTACAGTATAATATCAAACTTCTATTTTTTAGCATTTACATTGCATAATAAAAAATTATATGGTAACATCAAAAAGTCAAAATGAACTCAATTCATTTTTATTTATATAGCGCCGATTCATTAACAGAAGTTTTCTCATTTTCTTATATAACAGGTCTAGACTGGTCTCTTTGTAATATTATTTACAGAGACCCAACAATTCCCTATAGTATAAATATGAAAAAAATAAAAAATAATAATAGTTCTAAGACTGCTAATAACTGCTAATAAACATGCTAATAATAATAGGGCTATAATAATAATTGCCGCAGTGGGTGTCCAGCAAGAACATTGGGGCAGCAGCTGGTCCACAGCCACAGATCCAGACTCTTATAACACCTGCTGAAAATCAATTTCGACCTTTTGGCTTTGTAGGGCAGTGTGGGTGTCCTGTGAATATAAAAGACATTTTATTCAAATGCCTTCAACACAAAAACCAAAATCAACTGTGGCACTGGAGGTGAGAAATAAAGCTTTAATGGTTGCTGATACATAGATTGTTGAAATAGCTAGAAATGAGGTGCAAAAAGAGGAAAAATAAAACAGGTGATGATTCATCCCAAAACTCTTGTGTATGTAAATCTGAAGTTCAGCGAACTGTGCATGTATCATAATGGTAGCAGATGTTCACACACTGTCTAATGGGAGGTGGGCTTGTTGAAAAATAGGCCTAATCCAGAAACACGTGGGACATTAGATCATATCCCGTCAGCCCTTTTTGGCAAGCTATTCTTCCACTTTTTAATTTATCACAGGGATATTTAGGACATCTCATCGGCCTCTTCTCAAATTAAACATATCTCAGAACAAGTTTCTGTTAACAAATAGAGCCACAGATTTGTTTTTTTGAGCTAGATAATGTTTTTGTCAATAATCCCTTGCACTTCAGTGATTTAAGATTCAGTGTACAGTGGAGAACAAGATTGTGCTATTAGTCGTTTTATCCAAAATATACCCACCGTATCTATGTGAAGTAATCAGGCCTCTTAATCCAAGTCTATGATCATAGTTTTACACGTGGGATTGGTAAGTTTGAAGAAACAAAAAATAAAAAACAGACCAAACTATCAACCATCACTTGTAACATTAAGACCGGACAGACCTGCCACAATGAGGGGAAAAAATAGGAGAAAAAAGGAAAGAATTTGTGTGTTTGGCTCCCATTCAGGTCAGAGCTGTCTCTCTTACTCACTCCCTTCCTTTTCACTCTCGCCTGTTCCCCTTCCTTTCTTCCTCTTAACTTCCCCTCTCCCACTCACATCTGGAGGTTATCTGGTGTGGCTGTGTGACTCCTCGCCTGCTATGGGACAGCCTGTGTTTGGACTGGACGTCAGACTTCAGTGCGTTTCAGCAAACGTTGGTCGGAAGGGGTAAAGTAGTAGAACCAGAATGTTTCCTTTGCAGACTTTACTGCTGCATGTTTTATTGATGGCTGTTATGTTATATGGAGCTTAGTCTGAGCTGTGTCAGCCTCATTCATCCTCGCATGACAATTTTGGCATGTGTATTTCATTCGATTCAGACTACTTAACAGCTCAGCCTCTTCACAACCTTTGCTCAGTTGAGAAAGAGCAGAAGAGCATGAAAACAAGATGATGACTTTTATGCTCAGCATCAAATAAAGACTGTTCTTGCTTCAAGCTTTTAAATTATAGGGTAACATGAGAGTACTGTTGACTTGAAGGGTTTAAACTCCTCTCTGACCCCTGGATGGTATGATGTTTTTATTCTAGCTACGTTCAACAGTGTACAATAAGTGCTAGTGTTGGAAAAGTCTCAGGCTTTTATTTTTCATTTGCTGTGGGTGTATGCATGCTGCTGTGAGCATTTTCTGTGTGCGAGTGCACCGATGTGTGTCTTTGCCATAGTCCCTCTGCTAGTTATTACTGTGTGACAAGCAGAAAAGGCTCTTCTGATGGATGGCTTTCAGAAGTTCACCCTGAGAGCTGCCTTGAGTGCCCATTTCGAATATTTCTATCAGCACTGGTGAAGATTGGAGGGCTTTTTCCAGCCTTTACCAAAATACTAGCCTCACACAAACACTGCTGTCCTTGTCAAATAATTGTCAAAGGTTAGATTCATAGTATTTGATTTAATTTACAGATTTGACTTTCTTAAAATGATTGATTTGTCTATATATTTTTTTAAATTTGCAGTTGGTGAGGACTGAAGCTTCAGACACAGCAGAGAGAGGGGACATAGAGCCGGCTGTCTTTTGTTGTTGGGCTGGTGCGTAAACAATGTAAACCCTCTAGCAGTACAATATTTTTTAATGGAATAAAACAGATTTTTTTCCTATTCACTGGTTAGAAATGGCCCTATGGAGATAGACCACAGTTGGTGGACTGAAAAGATTTGAATTTAAATGATACATACGTGTGTGTTTTGCTACTTTTTCTTATTACTCTTCCATAAGGTGGGGGCACGTTGTTTTTTTTAATAGGTCAGAGGCAACAGATACAAAATATCCTGAATTTGAGTCTCTTTTATAGTTCAAAAACCCGTGATCCTACGCTTCCCATAATGCCACTCAAAAGTGTCATTACATCCTTCCTGCCTGGTTAATGCCAACATCTTTCAAACTCCACGCCCCCAGTTTGTAGCACAGACTTTCTCTTATTTGTAATTTGCAAACATTTGTCTTCAAGCCAAACCTGAGACTACTCAGCCATCTAAGAAATGTTGCTCAGCTTTTCCTACAGAGCCCCAGGTGGGTCATATTATACAAGAAATACCGATGTGGAAAAGTGTGCAAGCAAAGGGATAAACCAATAGAATACAGATACATAAATCGAGAGCCAGATTGATAAACTGTAACTAAAAAGCACTTTTGGAGGAGCATTTATTTAAGTTGTATTCATGGGAAGAATTCTGACACGGATCTCTGAACTTCAGAATAACATTTTTGCCAAATGCTAATTGGAGCATGCTAACATGTTGATGTTAAGCAAGTGTAATGTTTAACATTTTCAGATTGAACATGCCAAAGGTGCGTCTTTCCTTGTCTCAACGTACCTTTGCCACAAGCACACCTTCCAGATGGCCAATGGATTCCACACCAACCTTTCTGACAGTTAAACAGTCGTCAAACAATTTGTGGGAGTTTTGCCACTGTGCTTGCCCACGGTGGGAATTGTTGCGTCTCTGTAAATCATTTTACAAAGAGGATGGTCTAGATCTGCTCCAAATGAAAAGTGCCCTGAGATAACTTCTGTTATGATTTGGCGCAATATAAATAAAATTGAATTGACCTGAAATCGTCAGAGCCTAGGGGCATGGCTATGCTGTGGCAGACGTGCGTTGGGAATAGTAAAGACACATGCCAGATACATACTTCAGAAACCTCCCTACAAAATGTCCCCTAAACTTCAATCTACGCACACAGATTTCCATGCCAATATTTCTTTTTATGATTTCACCCCTGTTGGGCTCTGTATCCACCAGAGCCACAGAGGACATTATGTTTTCACAGACTGAGTAGTGCTCCCTGTGACTCATACATGATTTTGATGTATAAAATACTGTAAAACTTAAAGTAATAGCCCAGGCTTTTATTTGCTAAAATCAATGGATTAATTTTTATGAATAACCCGTTTAGATTAATTTGAGTGGTGGACCCTTACGGACTAAAGGAATATAAATAATCGAGGGCTGGAAACATTTTCTGACTTTAATACAAAGGTAGTGAGTCACCACTTTTTTCCCGTCTCTCTTATTATCATGTCAGTTAATCTGATTGAATTGTACTTTGGTGCTAATTGTTTCAATAAAATGAACTAAACGATTTACTTGTGATGAATCTAACCGATGTTCGATGTGTAGCCTGTCTGTATTGACAAAAGAACATATTTTTTGTATGCATAATCTAAGCAGCTTAAAACCAGCTCAAGCAGTGACCCAGTGGCCTTTAAGGGGTTTTATACATCCAGAGAACTTCTATCAAAAAATACCAGGCTTCTAATTGAAACCTGTATTTATTTATCAAAACGTGGAGCCATACCAGGCTGGTAGAAGTGACAGGCCTCTAATTGGGACTCAAACTTTTAATAAGTTTTACAGTATGTGTGGAGTCCCTATAAAGTAACTATATACAGCTTTTGGCCTTAAAGCCAATAGGTAGTGAACACAGGGAATTTACAATAAAAAAACAGTATGTTTAGCCCTGTTTTAGAAAATGCCTTCCTGCTGCTCACAAAATGTGATGTTTCTCTAGCTTGCTGCTGCTGTTAAGAACCTCAGCTGTCTCAAATTGAGTTTTAAAATGTCAACAGTGAGCTGGGAGGAAAGATCAACATTTTGGGATGCTATAACAAAACCAGGGAGTGTGTTTTCAACTATGTCTGTTACAGAGTTTAGCTGCTACAGTTGACTTGCTGACTTAGTTTTCACTCTTGATGAATCTCTGAATCTCTTGGGCCTCGACAGAAGTTCATATCAGTCTTGGTATTCATCGTATTGCATGTTACCTTTTCTCCAGACATATTGGAGCTGCTTGTTTCACTTACCATCGGACTAACTTAATGGTGACTTAACTTAACCGAGCTTGCTGAGGATTAAAATGCGGATGTGTCATACTTCGATCCTGATTGCTGCGTCAAAAAGACTGCTGTGAAACCAGATGTGTGATAATGTTACCTCAATAAGGTACACAGACATCTTTTTGCCCCCACAAGACACTTTACCACTGCAAGATCAAAAATCTGTCAAATATATCAGCTTACATTAAGATCATGTGGAACGATGCTGTAAATGGGACTGTCAGTCGGTCCAACACTTTGGTCCAGACTGAATATCCCATATCTCTATGGGATGGATTGCTATGTAGTTTGGTACACACATTCATGGTTCCTAGAGGATGAGTCCCAATGACTTTGACGATCCTCTGAATGATTGATTTTGTTTTTGAGTGAAATATTGAAATAGTGAAACTATTTGATGAATTGCAATAAAATCCTTTATGTTCCACAAATGTTGAAACTTTTTGATCACTTCATCTAGCACCATTATCAGGTCAAAATTTTATTTTGACCAACACTTTGGTTTTATGACTAAATACCCGCAAAACTGATGAAATGACATTTGTATCAGCCTCAACTTTGTGTTTAGTGTTAAAAAGCAAATGTAAGCATATGTGCTTCTGTGATTTTAGGCCTCAGGTGACTGAACATGTGGACAACCTGAATAAATTAGTGTGAGACTTACCATGTGACCTCCTTGCATGTGCAGGTCTTTTTCGTGGAACACAGTTTGTCAGTAATCTTCTTTCAGTCATTAAAAATGAATTGAGGGAGGTGTGACATGTAACACAATTATATGAATTTGACATTTAAGATAGTGTTGCCTTCCTAAGATCATACATGGTAAAAGATTTGAACTTAAAGAAGAAGAAATTAAACAAAATGATCTGATCTGTAGAAAACTGCCGATCATTTTTATTATCTGGTGCTGCAGTTGGCCTCACTATGAAGTGTATGCAGCCCACAACTTTGCTGTGGTTGGGTCACTCCCAGCAGTCTCAGCGCTCTCATCAGTGTCATTTTCAGCTGCAACAGGCAGCTGTTTTCATTAAATAAGCTCAAAACCCCCTGTACACTACCTGCTCAGCACCAAACAGCAGACAGACACAGATAGCAGCTAGCTGGAAAACAGAGAGGAACATTTAGCAGTTAATGAGCCAGATAATTTTCTCTCTGGTGGAGAGCAATCCTCATTTCCAGGAATAACACACTCTGTGACCTGATGTTTTTAACTTTACTGTCCATGTGCTTGTGCAACAGGTGAGTCAGCAGTGGATATGGCCTTTCCAAAGCATTCCATCCTGCAGGCCCTGAGTGTTCTGCTCTTGGCCTGGGTGTTGGTGCGTTGCCAGGCCCCTCTCGAACCGGAGAAAGAGGAGGAGGAAGAGATAGAAGTCTCAACAGTGGTGAAAAAATCTGAGTCGATCGAATGTCCGCCAGAGTGCAGCTGTACGTCAGACGGGGCAGTAGACTGCGCTGGAGTCGACCTCAAGGAGTTCCCCTCCGAGCTTTCTGGCAATACCCGCCAGCTATCTTTACAGGTCTTTCACACAACTGCACACACACATAGATGTTTACAGCAATACACATCCACATTTTACCAGCGTAACACTCTAATGAGCCTTTGTATTTACCGTCTGTTGTTTACTGTGTTGTCCCCTGATGCCAGAACAATAAAATCGAGGAGATAACAGTGGAGCAAATTTCCCATCTGCATCAGATTGAGACTCTCAACCTTCAGAACAACTGGCTTACTACAGATGGTAAACACTGAAAAACAATCTAAACATCTAGCAGAAACCTGGTGTACGGTGGGGGAGTAGATTACCAACATGTTTGCAAGGTTGTTTTATGGGACAAACTGGGCTGTTGAATTCCTTCTTGTCCTGTGCAGCTGTGGGTCTGTGTTGCTTTGCTCTGTGCCAAGTTATAGCCCTTAATTGTCTGGTCAATTGAGAGCAATTTTAGTTTGATATGTAGTTATTCTGCCTCTGGGATGTTTTTTGAAAGGAGAGTCGTTGTTTGTTGTGTGTCACTACTGAGTTTTACTTATTCTTACTGTAGCAAAATCTTTTCTAAATATACCCAACAGTTGTAAAGGAAATACAGTTTGTTCTGTCAAGCGTTACTCAATTCAGCTGTTCCTACTGTAAAACACCAGGCTTTGCTCTTAGCCAATAGTCACTTCCAGGAAGTGGAGGGCAATTGATGGGTACATCAGAATCATTTTCATAGGATGCAAAGGTGTGATGTTGCTCTAGATCAAGTTCTGCAAAGTGATACGCTCTCTGGTTCTTGTTAGCATTGGTAAATTCTTGGTTTGCCATTAAACAAAAGGCAGTTTAAAGTTCTGGGTCTGGCATGCACAATAGCATCCAAAATAAACATTGCAAAACAGACATCAAACCTTTTGCTAAGAACTCTTTGCTCCTTCTAACTAAGCGTTTGTTTGTTTGTTTCTGCTAAAAGGTGTGGCTGAGTGCCAGTTAGCTAACATTGCTGCCAAGATGAACAGATTGGTGGAACTTTTGTGGCAACTGCTGGCTTCTGTTTCATTTGCTAAAGTTCTATCTAAGCTCTAACTGCAGCTTCCCAAATCATTGTCAACTGAACATTTTATTGTAATATATATATATACGTATCCCCAATTGATACATTACATGCAAAAGGCCACAGTGCCACATTGGAAAATATTTTATTTTAGTTAAGACCAAATGGTGACATAGTGTATGTATAAAAAAGCAATGATTTTATTTGTTTTACAACAATCACTTTAATACATCTTTAAACAGGGATCATTTCTCCTAAAATCCACTTGAGGGTTCCTGGAGGATTGCCTGGACTCAGTTTAGCAATACTTGCTGTTAGGGCTGTGTGATATGGCCAAAAATGTAACTGCGACAAAAAATGTCGATAATTATCACGATAAATGTCAAATAATTATTTCTTTCAAGTTTAAAGGCTGATTTTTGCTCCTGAGTGAAAGTTGAAGAAACCAGATGGTTAGTTGTGGTTTTAAACTATTTGTTATGGTCAGAACAAACACTTGATGCCAAACAACTGATCACTTAACAAATCTGAGGTTGAACCTTCAAAACAATTATAATGATAAAATCTTTTTTTTAAACAAATATGTATGAGTAAAATTAAGTAAAAACTTTTTTCTGTCCCTTTTCCTCAACAAAATAAATATCACAATAGAGCAAATAAGGGCTAATTTGTTTGTGGTTCAAATTAATTCAATAAAACATTTATCGAACATTTATTGAACATTTGTTATATTGTTATTGAGGAAAATTATATCACAATAATTATCATTATTGTTTTATTGCCCAGCCATACCTGCTGTAGTCCAGCCGACTATTGATAACCTCTTCTTCCCATCTGGCTCAAAAAAGCCAGTGTTTTTGAAATATCATTCTCAGATACGACAAGTCTCAGGATTTGAACCAGGGCTGACTAGGGTTTAGTGTTCATTAACTAAAGTATTAGACCAGAGCAGGTGGCTGGTCCACATCTTTTATCCACCCCCAGAAGATTAGATTTTCACTATATGTATGAATTAATCTTTTAACAATGAACAGGGGGTAGACATGAATCAGCAGTGATGTACTGCACAGTATGTTATGGTTTTGAAAGCCACATAATCAATAATGATGCCATACTTCTTTTGCAAATATGTGGTTGCTGAGCTATTAGCCTTATAAACAGTGCTTATAGAGACCTGGTTTTGAAGCAGTATGTTAACATCACTGTGTTATCAGCAGTGATGTGATCGCTCACTGATGTGTGTTTGGACAGTGAAACCACAGCTCAGCTTTGAATAAAAAGAATGAACTCCAGTCACTGACAACAAATCCCTGAGCTAAACTAAATGAAACATTTCAATTAAATTAGCCAAGTGATATGTCATTTCCCTGCGATGGACTGGCGACCTGTCCAGGGTGTACCCCGCCTTTTGCCCGATGTCAGCTGGGATTGGCTCCAGCCCCCCGCTACCCTGTACGCAGGATAACGCGTTTGACGATGGATGGATGGATGGATGATATGTAATTTCCTAGATACATTAAATTGCAATTCAGTATGTTTTTCTCTTTACAGGCCTTGAAGATGAAGGTTTTGAGATGCTTGAACAGCTGGCTTATTTATATTTGGCAAATAACAAGGTGAGTCATACACCAGGCTTTCAAATGTTTGTTCTCAACACTGACCTCAAATCTGCAATGACAAGTTGATCTTTGTTTTGCGTCCATTTCACAATCATGTTAGTCTATTCTATTTTATTCTATTCTGCTACACTGACACAGTGCCAGCTGGCAGAGAGGGGTGGCGGTCTCCTCTAATACACTCTGTGCGAGCTTATGCTTGTAATCACTTCCAGTATGGCTGTGCCAGCTGGTCAGAGCTAAAATGTTACTGACCCTTTTGGACACGAGAGTGAGAGAGAAAGGATGGACAGATTTGTTTGTGGCCTCACAGGGATGAATAGGCAAACAGGATACAGGAAGAATAGGGGATTTTTAAGTGCTCACTAAGCCTCAAAGACACCCATGCTGCTTTAATCCATGAACCATGTTATAAAGGAGAGAGCTCTAAATGAACATCTAATCTCACCAGTGCTTCCCGGATTTCTATATTCTCTGCTATTCTGCACAATGTAGTGCTCATTCTGGTAGGAAAAGACAGACTGGCGTTGTCAAAACAAATATTCAAAACGTAAGACAAATCCAACGAGTTTTGATACCTAAACCACAAAATTGGTTCTTTGTCATCACAAAAACTGAACTGAGCGTTTTGTCTGCCGCCTCTGTGGAAACTAAAACTAGTTGGTTAAGGTAATGGGAAGTTTGTGATCATGCATGGTTAAAAACAAGATTAAGAGTCTACAGCCATCCTATAGCTCTATGAGGGTATACCTATGCAGCGGTGCTTTGCGCTAAATGCTAATAATAAACTTAAGACATTAGCATACTGATATACACACATGATAAAAGGTTTACCATGGTCACCATTTTAGTTTCCTGTGTAAGCATGCTAGCATTTGCTAATTAGCGCTACTAACTATCTAACACAAAGTCAGCTGAGGATTGAATGTCATTAGTTTTGTAGGAATTTTGAAATGGAAAATTTGATCTGATGATGTCGCAAGCTGAGAGGTCATGGCATCGCCAAAGTTAGCCAGATTTCTGGGAATTTATCCAGTAGTTGCTGAGACATTTCACGATGAACCATTAATGTCAACCTGCTGGTGGCACTAGGTGAAAAGATCAATAACAGCATCACTCTACTTCCATCTTTGCCTCTGAGAGAGAACATTCATCATTCTCACATCCACTAGAGGTCACTTGTCAGGAAAATAAACACAGCTTATTGCTATTTTTCTGGTGACAAACCACATCCTC
The DNA here is from genome assembly GCF_021292245.1 of Micropterus dolomieu. NCBI lineage: Eukaryota > Metazoa > Chordata > Actinopteri > Centrarchiformes > Centrarchidae > Micropterus > Micropterus dolomieu. The sequence goes on from NC_060154.1 coordinate 29,171,491, forward strand.
CCTGCATCAATGGAATCAAATGTTTGTTAATGTTCGTAATGTCTTGTGCTTGCAGCTCACTGGAGCACCAAAAGTCTTACCACCTTCTTTGGTCAGCGCTGACTTTGCTGCTAATCAGCTTACAAGGATCTACCCGTATACATTTGGCCATAAACCAAAACTGAGGTATGAATGTGTGTGTTTGTGTAAATTTACTCCCTGTTCCTGGAATAATGTCCATTTGTAACTAGCAATGTCCCTTGACCATGACTCCCAGGTCTGTGTATCTCCATAACAACAAGCTGACTGATGCAGGACTTCCTGATCATATGTTCAATGGTTCTGACAACCTGGAGATCATCACTATGTCGAGCAACTTCCTTCGCGTTGTCCCGAGGAACCTACCCTCCTCCCTTTACCGTCTTCATCTGAAGGTCCAGCACCTGTTATGTTTGCATTTAGATGTTAGGTGAATGACATACATCTTGTTTTTTCAATTCATTAAAAAGGTTAAGATTATAACATAAGGATTGCTACTATTGTTACAGAGTAACAAGCTGGAGAAAATCCCAGCGGGAGCCTTTGACAACTTGCGAAACCTCAGAGAGCTGTATCTTCAGAACAACCTCCTCAGCAATGAGGGCATGGACAACGAGACTTTCAGGTGGACAAAAATCCTCAGCGGTTAACATATTCTAACATGTTCTTGCCATTGCCAAGTGTAAAAGAGTCTTGATTATAATAGCATTTATGTGTTTTCAAGTATGTGACAAGAGCATCCACTTCACAAGGACTATGTGAATTCTCTTGTTGCACAATTAGTGCGCAAACACACTGTCCAATACCAGAGAACTGATTTAATGACTTCCTCTCCCTCTCTCCTGGCAGCCAACTGAGCAGCCTGGAGTGTCTGGACTTGTCAAATAACAACCTGAGCGTCGTCCCCACGGGTCTGCCTCGCAATCTAGTGCTGCTACACCTGGAGAAGAACTCCATCCGCAGTATCCCTGGAGATGCTCTGACTTCTGTCCGAAACCTCGAGTACTTGCTCCTCCACAATAACAAGCTCCGCTCACGGTCTATCCACCCAACTGCCTTCCAGGTACATTCTTTTTTCATTTCATATTCTTTTGGTCTTTTACAGAATAACTCAACTGTGTAAAAACATTTCATTTTGTATTTTTTATTGGAAGTAGATACTGGAAGAGATGATATGCTCAACCGCTTTGACAAAGACATTTTGACCTATTGCATAACAATGCATCACCTTTTGAATCTTACATTTACATTTTCACAAGGGCTTGAAGAAGCTGCACACCCTCCACATGTACAATAACTTGCTGGAGCGGGTTCCCAGGGGCTTGCCTCGGCGGGCCAAGACCCTAATGTTACTCCACAACTCCATTTCCGAAATTGGCCGCAACGACATGGTCCTGCTGTACACCCTGACCGAGCTCAACCTCAGCTACAACAAGTTGACCAGCGCCAAGCTGCACCGCGAGGCCTTCAGGAAGATGCGTTTATTGGAAACCCTGGATCTGTCAGGGAACAGCCTTCACTCGATGCCCCTGGGTCTTCCTCGCAGCCTGCAGGTGCTCAAAATCAAGAACAACCAGCTGAACTCCATACCAGACGGCGCACTGACGGGCATGGAGAAGCTACAAAAGCTCATCCTGGGCAACAACATGCTGAAACTGAATTCAGTCTACCAGGGAGCCTGGATGGAGCTCAGTGCTCTCACAGTGAGTGGCTGGGAGGGGAAGAAACATAATAGTTAAAAATATTTTGAAGCCCTTGTTCACCACAGGCACTTAACAACCTGTAACCTAGGCTTTTAAGATTCTTGTGAGGCTTTGAAATGAGGCTCTTCCTTGTGCTTCTTCATGTTTCACAAACTGGGCCATTCGCATGTATACCATTAAACGGGAAAAAAGGATCAGGCTGTCGTTGTCATGTGAGTGAAGTGAACAGTGGAACCAGTGGTGCTGATTTTGTTAAAGTGTTTGTGAACATACAGAAGATATAACACAAACAGAGAATCCTGGGAACTGCTGGTGCTGGCACAAGCCGGTCAGTGGCACAAAAAAAGCGTTGGTTTGGTTTGCTCCATTGCGTGCATTGCAATCCTTTATTTTTCCGTAAGCTTGTGTAATTTTGCACTTTTTTCCCTGCACCGTTTTTTTAAATTTCGTTTCACATTTCTGCCAGCCACATGCTTACATCGTCCTTGTTGTGATGCGATGACACATCTGCTCGACCAGTCATAATTGACCTGGAACCTGGAATGTGCATTTTGGTGCCAGGGAGTATGTTGTCTCTGTATTTACTGGGTTGAGCCTCTAAATACATGAAACAGGGTTGTTGGTAGAGTATTAGGCATTTGGCACCTTTGAGGCCACAAGGGTCCAGGGCACATTGAGAGGATTAGTCTGTATTAAGTGGAAGCAAATTAATTCATGCTTCCTTATCCTTCCTCTGTGTTCTTCGGAATATAGGTAACAGTTCTGCATGTACAGGAGGTGTTGATAGCGGCATGTATGTACGGGAGATAGATTCATAAGCAGCCCAGTCATTTCAGGTCGAGGCAAGTACATGGGTTTGCAGTGCTGAACAATCTCAGCAGCAAGCACGTACAGCTAGAATAAGCTCTGAAGGTAAAACACGTCAATCAGTCTTTTTAATGAAGTTTTTAATGAATTTTTAATGATGTTTAAATGCTTCCCTTGTGATCACTGTATGGTAAGTTTCACTTCCTAACAGTGTTGAGTAGTGTCAAAATTGTGTTCCAGGAACCTACACCCAAAACGGATGGAGAACAGTAGATGGCTGCATTTTAAATTTTGTTTTGTTAGGTTTCTGCAGTGGAAAGGGGATATTAGTTAGTTAATACACTAATAAAGCATATTTCTGTATGATTCATCACATAGATCAGTGAAAATGTTTCATTATGTTCATTATACATTATGCTTCTTGTGATGTTAGACACTAGACCTGTCTGGCAACCAGCTGTCACACATCCCCTCAGACCTGCCTGAGTCTCTGGAGTACCTCTACCTGCAAAGTAACCGCATCTCCAGTGTTCCTGCTTCAGCATTTGAAGGCACTCCAAATATCAAAGGCATCTTCCTCCGGTAAGGGACACAAAAACCATTTCTTATCAAGCAGGAGATTGTAGCTCATGTTAGTGGTAATTGTCAGTCCTTGATTTTCTTCCCAAATAACTCAACGGGTGTTAGATGCTTGTCAACACTCCATTCATCCTCCATGATTGTTTTCACAAGCTGCAGGACACATGCAGAAGGGGATTGTGGACCTCTGGTGGGTGGCTCCTTGCATATGTTTCTTTTCCATTTGGATTGATCTCCACTCAGGAAATGATTATGCAAGTGCGAAAGAGGAATAGATGTTGGGAAATTGTTGCTTTTGTTTATACTCCTCTGCAAGTCTCCAAGGGACAGCTACAATCGGGTAGACATAAACCAGTGTTCCTTCCCCTTTTTAAAACCATATTTTTTACAGTCAGTTCTGAGTGAGAGTAGGGACAATGTAAAGGTTTGGATTTCTATTCTTTTTATTCACAGTGCATAAAACTCACAATCTTTGAAAGGAGTGCTGAATGTATGAAAGTAGTGTCGGACTCCGCAAATAGCTGCTGGTGGTAGCTTCATAATTATCTCACCCACAAGAGTGGTTTCAGTCTTCTAATTCAAAGTGTGTTTTCCAAAATGTCAAATTATTCAGTTTTGTAACACTGCCCTAACCCAAACCTGATATTACAGATGTTGAAATGTTAGTTTTAAACTTTTAAACCTTACTTTTAACTGTCAAATTTACTTTCAGTCTTACAAATGATAGATTTAGTGTTAGATGAAGGATATTTTACCTCATAAATGTAAACCTTGTGATGATCTTTTATACAAATATCCCTTGTGTCCTGGTCTGTTACTAATCAACACTGCCTGTTTGTTTGACAGTCGGACTGGCCTTCATTTAGCAGAATACTGCAGTGTGGTATCTAATCTCTCCATCTCCTCTAACTTGTGTGCATTCAGCAAATTTTCCACTTTGGTTTATTTCACATAGGGCAGGCTTATATCCACATGCACTGCGGCTGAAAGAAGTCAGACAGCAGAGTAAAGAGGTTTCGGCCAAGCATTTTCAAGGCTTTTGTTCTGTTTGGTTTTTAGTCTGACCTCAACCTAGCTGCTTTATGGCTCGTGTTGACAGGCCTTGACCCCTTTCCAGGCTATTGTGCCCTTCATGTTGTTCATAACAGCTGCTGCCACATTTTATGTATTTTTTTTTACGAAAATCCCCCTACAGATGGGAGCCTTTGACCTGAGCATATTTAGAGTCACTGGAATGCCTGCATCACTGGGGGAAGTGGAAATAGGATCCATGTGTGTTGCAACATATGCAAGCCTTTCCTGAGTAGATGCAGTTGATTTATGTTTCGGAAGTGCTTTAGTGTAAAGTGAGTAAAACACCTGTGACTGTGTTTGATCAACTCAAAACACTGGCATGGGTGCAGTTCAGTATGACATGTGCTCAGCAAATGGGTCCCACTAAACTGCTCCCTGAGTGGACAGAAGCTGTCAGATGCCTCATCCAACAGACAGATGTGATATTTAAAATTTCACCCTCTGTCTATTAACCATCTCCTCTGCACATGAGAATTTTGCTTTTGACCTCTGAAAGCCCAGTCATCAAAAGGCTAACTGTCATGTGAAAGAAAACACTTCACAAACTTGTCTCTCTCTGTTTTTTCCTTTTAAGGTTTAACCGCCTCTCTGTGAACTCTGTAGACGAGAGCTCTTTCGCACACCTGTCCAACTTGCAAGTGTTGGACATCGGCACAGGAAACACCGACCCCCACTTTAAAAGAGAGGAGACGGAGGGTGATAAGATGATGGAGGAGAAACAGGAAACATAAGACCTGTTCAAAAAAACTGACATTGGACTGCATTGTGTCAAGGACAGAACAAGCTTTTAAAAGGAAATGAACCTGTGAATGTCATTTCCCAGGTCCATTATGTATTGTGCTGAATGGCAGAGTGACAGTTTCTCACAAAGTGACTACACCCCTCACATTTTTGTAACTATTTGATTATATCTTTTCATGTAATCAGTGTAAATTTGCTGTCCCCTCAAAATAACGCATCACACAGCCATTAGTGGGGACAGCAAATTTATACAAGCTGTACACTCACTACCTTAAATTGTAGCAAAGTGTCATTTCTTCAGTGTTTTCACATGAAAAGATATAATCAAATATTTACAAAAATGTTTGGGGTGTACTCACTTTTGTGAGATACTGTACATATTTCTGGTGCAGGATACCGGATGAAGTTGCTTTAATTTCCATTTTTTGGGCTGGTTAGTATTGCATATCTTTATATCTGAGCTTTAATATTTGTTTTTGACTGTTGACATGCAAGATTTAATTGTGATTTTGTGCTTTTTTTCTAAAATGTATTCACAAAAGTCAATGTGAATTTCCCCATGTAAATATTTCAGAATCAATACAAAAAAAGGACAGATGTTGTTCACACTGCTTTATGTCATTTTGTTAATGGCTGCCTTGTGTCCCCAGCTTGAAAAAGTGATACTAGAAATACTGTGAAACAATTTGTGTTTTTAACACCAAGTTCTCATTGGAACCAACAAAGCCTAAGAAATCTCAAACTGTTGAAGGAAACACTGCAACAAGTACTCTCAATAATTTCATTGTTGATTCTCTTATTTTTCCAAGTAATTGATTTATCTCTGTACTGTCAAAATGTAAAAAATTGCAAATGCTCATCACAAGCCTCAATTTATTTTTCAGTTCGCTTGTTTTGTTGTACTGCGGAACACAAAATTTGATCATGAGTTAAGTATTTGTGTTGGATGATACTGCCCGCGATTTTGTTGGGAATGTTCCAGAAAAGTGCCAGTGCCCACTGAGGTACTGCAATGACATCAACACCCTTGGAAAGCAGTAATCTACCTACAATGTGGATGACTTGATCATCGTTTTTATATTATTCTTTTGCCATGTGCTTGTGAATTAACTATTCCAAAACATAAAAGCAATTTCGACATATCTGAAGCTTCAATCCATGCTGCTGCTGCTACTTCAGTCCATTCCTGTTTTGTTTTTTTTAAATGGCAAATATTTTTATATGACATTGAAAATACTCATCCTATTACACTCACTATATTGCTATGAATACAGTGTCACTTTCACATACAGCAGTATAGTATTGTCACATGTACATGTCATTGAACACAGCAATAAATTATTTGAAAAGGCTGAAAAGACTGTTTGTTTCCTAAAATTCACCAGAATGTCTTCTCCCACACAGGGCGTGTCACTGCTTATACATATATAATATAATATATATAAGCCAGATACAGTTATATAGAAAAAATACATCTCTGAATACAATCTGTTATCATGAGAAAAATGTTGGTTGACAAAATGACAAAATATATGTAGGCTAGTATTGGATTAGAGTAAATTGAAGCCTTTATGTGACAAATGTGAAATGTACCATAAAGAAATTGCACATGAGAACATTCAGGTTTCAGGGATAGGTTCTGTTTTTAACAAGCCTATCTTAATACAATACTCACACGCCTCTTGATCACACTGGCCATAAAGCAATGCCTTCCTACTCAGGGCCCGTGAATATATTGCTAGCAGGCTAAATCTTACTATACAGTTGGTACCCGTGAGGTGAATAATCAGAGGCTGCACAAACACAGAGCTGTCAAATTCACGCAAACAATGTTAGATCAAAATTTGCATTGTTCTGTCTGATCAGACATGAACAAATAAGGGACAAAATCCACAGATCTCATTCCACGCAAAAGTGATTTCTAAAGTTCAATGTTGGCTAATTTAAGCAGCTTAGCAAGGAAACGTTATCCAGTGATTTACTGTAGGCCTATAGTGTATTTTAGTGTCAGAAAAAAAGATGAAAGTAGATTGTACTAGTTTGTCTGCTGTCAAGCCCAAAATGTGATATTTTGCATTTTATATAGATATTAATAGAGCTTGATATGGCACCATCACTCATGCTGCAATGAAAAAATCTGGCAGTCCAAAAAGCGTTTTCCACACAGACCACCATTCTAAAAGAGATCTTTGTATAACTGTTTACAGAACACCACCTACAAAAAAGGTCAAATTATTACTATTTGCATTATGAATTCTTAATCCATGGAGGTTTTTAGATTTGTAAAACTTTCCCAGAGCCTAAAAAAAGAGAGAATTTTTATTTACGTGACATCATCCTAATGTAAAGTCCACAGGCCTAGCAGGAGAAACACTATTTCACATGTGCAGTGGGCTGTACAATGTGGAAGCAAATGCAGATGCGACAATTTTGGGGGGCATTTGTGTTCAGCAAGCAATTTTTTATTCAAGTCGGTGGGTGCTATCTTTGAGTTCTGGATCTGGTTCTTGTAATACATCCATGACCTCCTCACTTTATGGAAACGGGGCGGCCTTCATGTAGGCCAGAATTCTTAACAAAGCAGCCGGTATGTAACACAAAAGCCTGTAATAAAGAACACAGTGGCAACATGTCTCTGTTCATGAAGTTGAAACCAAAATGCTGGCCCTCAGGTAAGCATAGTGATCACCAGCCGTGCTGCCATGATGTCACTAAAGCCAGAAAAGGAGAATGCATCAATTTCTCCCTGCTCTTTCCACAGGAGGCACACATATTCCCGAGGTGAAGGTCTAACGCCAATTGAGAACGACCGCTCTCTTTTGTTTCTCTCTTGTTTTGTATTTACCCAACACATTTTTGTATCCCGAAGGAGATCGTTATACACAACATACTGGCCTCATACCTGCAGCCACCTTTCTTTTACCAAGAGAAGGACAAAACGCCCTCTCTATACACTAAGGCTGTTTCCTCTCACTGCAGCACAGCAACCTGGACATCATCAGTATCTGAGCAGAGGGGGATGAAGGATCACCTAAAACAGGTTGACGTGTTAAAACGCTACTTATGTTATTCCTTACATTGTGTGTGAAGCCAGTAACTGCACTTTATCAAGACTGAAGTCCAGGAACCGGATTGTGTGATTAGTTCCTGCCACTGCACGCAGAGTCAATACCTGTACTTTATCGTGACCAAGTCCAATTCACTGCTGGCACAAAACTGGGTGGTAAATTTTTCTTTCTCTCTTCCTATACTAGCATCCACACACACACACATGCTTTGCACACATCCACAGCCTAAACTCCAGCCGTGCTCCACGCCATTTTGGTGTATCCACCATGTTGGTTCCTAACCCCTTTGGCTGAAGAAGCTTTGCGGGTCTGCCTGCCATTTTGGATCATCGCTGATCCACCCATGTGGTCATGTCCGCCATTCAGATGATAGGGACGTGACGTTGTTGATCATTGATCTGTGCTGAAGTAAATGAATCCTATTGTACCTTGAAGGAGTAGTTGCCTGTGGTTATTTTATTTGTTTATTGTACTGTAATAACAGCTGCTTGTGATTGTTAGTGCTCAGATTCACACCTCACTGTCCACCCTATTAATGTAAAATAGTGTTTCAATATTGGCATTTATAGGTGGGCAAACCCCTTTATTGGTTATTGGTCCCTTTTTGTAATATTAATAACTTTATTCATGTTTCTAAATATCTTATATTTTGCTAATAACCAAACCTGCCCCAGCACACTATATTTGTCAATCACTTAATGGCCAGTGTGGACAGGAGGAATGAGTACATTGACCAAATAAGTCTTTCCACATACAGTACATGGTAAAATGAGTATTGTATTAAGACAGACCTGGAAAGATCCAAGCCTACCCTTTAACTGAATGACTTCAGTGCATAATGGTGGAGAGTTATATCAACTAATACAGTAGAAAAGCTGTAAGTTCATGAGTTGTAGATTTAGAATAATCAGAGGTTGTTTGATATATTGCAAGTAGTAGCAAATTCCAGTCAACCAACAAACAAGGACCACTTGGTTTATGTTGAATTACCAGTGGTTGTTTTAGGCTGTTCAAGTGCCAGGAAAGTTTAATGAAATCAAGTGCTCCTGAGGCTGTTCAAATACTTGAAACCGTATAAATCTCTATTTTGTCTGCTTAATAAAGTTATACCATGACTACAAGGAAAGTTAAAGCTTCTGCTCTTCAGTCCTGTCTTCACATCACTGTCAGCACCACCAGCTTTGTTAAGGCAAAATTAAACAACGTGGGCATTTCTCTTTGCCTCCTGATCATTTAGCTCAAACCAGACACTTGTCTCTGATATGACGCAAACGACTGGTTGCTTGCAGCAGTACAAAATATAATAAACACGTCATCTTATCATGTTACACATGGGCAAAAAACTCATAAAAAATGTAGATATCAAATAGAAATCAGTTAATCAATGCAAGTACTCACACCTGTGGTCAGAGTCTGGGAGATTAGGTGCGAGCTCACCCTGAAGGTCCACACCAAGGATGAGTTTCATCTTGTCTTGTCTTACAGAAAGTATTTCACTGCTATAATGACAATAAACCAACAGCTTCCCCACTAAGAGGGTTACCTCTTAGTTATTAGGACATCTGGTCACCAATGGGTTTTGACCCCTTAATAAGTTGATAGATGAAGAGGAGCCGTGCTGTCCTCCCACCTGTACAGGTGTCCTTTGCTCCGAGGTTCTGATCAGCACATCTACACAGACAACCCATCAAACTCCAGGAGGAGGCTATACGTTGGTCTCAAGACCATTCATGTCAACGGCGCAGTGTTCTTTGCTTTTCTTGAGCTGCCTCGGCGGAATCGGAGGCTTCTTCCTCTCTGAAGCCGGCCGGACGCCCTCCTCCAGCTGCATCAGTCGGGCCACGTCGGAAGGAATAGGCTCGTGTTTCACCCCTGCAGAAGGAGGCTGGTAGTTGCCGTTGTTGTGACAGTTCGTCAGAGGTGGATTGTTCGTCGGGGGTTTGGTCTCACAGATCAAAGGCACCTGTGCAGCGACAGGGTCACACGAAGGGAAGCAGGAAGTGGAAGAAAAATTGTCAGAGAGGACATGGAAAAAGGATTCACCGTGTTGAAAGGAGCTGGATAGTTACTGACAGCAGAAATTTGTGTCCTTTCCGCCATAATGACAAAATGTTAACGTGTAATTTTGTCACAGTTGTGAAAAAGAAGCCACAAATAAAACTCACCCCATCTCCCTCTTTCATGAAGTCTTTCCTACAGATGTGTGCCATGATGCCTGTGGCCAAAGCATCCCCCATTACATTCACCATGGTGCGGAATCTGTCTCTGTAGAGAAAAGCATTTGGGAGAGAAGATGAATGAGTTGAACTAAAACCTGAAATATTTGGCCAAATGAAGAAGAGTTGAAGAAGATGGGGCTCCGGTGTTTTTGCCCCAGTAGGATAAGTTTGGATCTGTTAGACAAAAGTCTTGGAGGTGAACACACATGCTACTTACAATGCCCAGTCCACTGCAATGATAAGAGTGATGTCATCGGTTGGCAACCCGACGGATGTGAGCACTATCACCATGGTGACCAGTCCGGCTTGAGGTATCCCTGCTGCACCAATACTGGCTGCAGTGGCTGTAATACTGGAGATTTAGAGAAACCTGGTGTCATCTAAAAAACACAAACCTTAACAACTGTATGTGATGTACCAACTGAAGAGAAATAATGTGATTCCTGTGGGTCATCTTGAGACTAAAATGACAGAAGATCACAAGGGAATGCTATTTTCAGTCCTTGTTTTCCACAAAGTCTATCTCCACTCATCTTTTGTAATTTAAATGGTCTATCCATCTATTTAACTTTATCCTTGTACTCTAATTTTCCTTGCTAGACATTTATTAATACCTAGTTGTCTTTAAATGTCAAGCAATTTTGCCAAGTAATCTGCCTGATGCATAGGCAATTACTGTACTTTCCCAGAGATAAAGTCACTATATATACAGCATTTTAAAATAAAAAAACGACTTTAGCTGCCTTTAATGGTAGTGGTTGACCAGACCAGTATCCTAGGAATTATGTCCATATTGGATGATTCGTGTCCCAACATTGACTTTTTTTAACTGCTGAGCTAACAGGTCTCAAAATCAACACGTGCAAAGTCAGGTGATATCAAATAATCCAAAACCTCCAGCACCAGTTATAATAATAGGTGTGCCACTTGGATTTATTAATCAGAATCAGAAGGAGCTTTATTGCCAAGTAGTGTTTTACACATACGAGGAATTTGCTGTGGTGATAAGGTGCTACACGTAGACAAACATACAGTCGACATAAATAAATGTAGAAATATATAAATATGGAATAGAAGAACAACGTTGCAGATATATACATGTGCATTATTCTGGGTAAGAACTATTTAGGGAATTTTATCAGCAAAGCCCTGGGTGCATTTTCCCAACTCTTCAACATCTGGAATCCCAAACAATATCTACAAACAAAGGTCCATCTATGTACGAGTTACGTTATGTCCTTCCTGTTCTACATTGAATGGCAGCGAGAGACCAAAGCTGATATATAAAAGAATGAGGCATTCCACAATGGATGCCTGAGAAGGTTATGTGGCATATTCTGTATCAACAAGATCTCAACCTTGGAATTATACAGAAAAGCAAAAGCAAGAACACGATCCCAGATATAAGGCAGAGGTGACTGCAATAGCTGGGACATGTTCTTTCTTTGGAGACATCCCAAAGGTTGCGATGAGATGGACTCCTCAAAGGCAAAGGAAAACCTGGAAGACTGAAAATTACTTGAAACAGAACTCTGGAGGAGGTGGCCAAGATGAACCTTTTTTGAGGGGACACTCAACACAAGGATAGGGAACAATAGGAGGAGTTCATTGAGGCCCTATGTCGTAAAAGGTGTAAAAGAGGAGAGTAAGTAGAGTAGTAAAGTTTTGTTAACTGTAATCATGATCTGTCTCTAACCTTAACCAAGTGTTTTAGTTGCCTAAACTCAGAAGTTTCTTTAAAAAGTCCAATAATTGTAATGTTTACTTTCTTTTTTTTATATGATACAGCATCACCATATCAGTCTAATGCCGCAATTGCAGTTACAAATGATACAAAGTCACAAAATGCTACGCTTGCTAGAAATACAGGTTTGGGGTTCAGGTGTTTTGTATTTCCTGTTTTATTTTATTGAATCCTTCCTCATGTGTCTTTGTACACTTCACTTCCTGTCTTTGTGTTTGGTCATCCTCTGTTTCCTGCTTTACTTTGTTACTTACCTTTCTTCTCGTTTCTGATAGCTTCACTTTCTGCCTTTCATTTGATTGTTGCCTCCGCCACCTCCTTCTTTGCATATTTATATATATGCTTGTTTTTGTATGTTTAGACTTTGACTTGTCTCTTCTTCGCGTAAGCCTATTTTCCCCCTGTGTTGGATTATTAATAAACCTTCTAAAAACTGAGTCTGTCCAGCTTGGTGTCCGGCTTTCTTGAGTCCCTGTTCCCTGCTTAATCATGACAAATAGTGTTTACAAAGAGGACATCCTTCAGAGTTTTGTCGAGAGCTGGAAGAGGGATGAAATTTGACTGAGACCCTGTCTGATCATCATTAAAAAATGAAAATGACTTGTAATAATAGATTATGATGGAATTTTTACAACCCTGTTGAAATGACGGACAACAAGAAAGTCTAATGCAGTCTTTCATTGAAAGCCATTGTAACGTAATCCTAAGACTACAGGATCGTCCAATATTAACCCTCGTGTCTAGAGTTAGGTCCTGAGCAGACAGCAAATCACTTCAATGCCTCCTATTCCGCTCTTATCCCCAGGGTCATACCCAGCAACACTGAGATGTCATATGTCATCAGAATAATTTTAAGGGGACATTCATACAACACAGTCCACATGTTGGGATCTACATGTTGATGTTCGTCTGATTTCTGGTGCAGATCCAGAACCTGAGACTGGGATGATCACTCTAATCACAGTATGATGGTGAGAGATGGTGAGGAGGAGGTTGGGGTCAGAGGTCCAGCAGTAGCGTGAGTGGGATATGGTAGGTTATCAAGGCCACATGGCTCTTTTCAGAGCGAGATAAGCCGATAGTTTCAATCTACAGTTGCTATATGAAATGTTATAGAAAAACACACAGTGGCTAACATAGGGTAAACATAGGGCAACTGTTAGACAGAACACAAAATTTGTTGGTACAGGTGCATCTAAATATTTAATTCAGAGATTCAATCATCACAACACAATAGTAAATAACTTGTCACTGAATGCACAAGGCATTCTAGAAACCGAATATGCGCCATTAGTATTCATGCCAGCCAAACAATGTGGGAGTCTCACTGGCAATTCACAGAGCTGTGTGTTTTTCCTCGGAGCATTAAAACACTGACAAATTTTCTTTGTGTGCATTAGCAAAAATATCTGATGGAAAGATCAGAGACAAGAGTCAATGGACTAAGTTCAAGAATCATTCTCCGGCATATCAAAATTTCAGAACTAGTCCACAATATTTTTGTAATTCAGGACAGGACAGGGTGAAACACACTGTGGATCATTGTTTGCTTGACACTTAAAGCTGCAGTCAACAATTGAACATACAATGCAAAGCTTTCCGCGTCTCTCTCTGCTGCTTGTATCACTCTGCTGGGCCACTTCCATATCCCACAAGTTCCTACAGCAGCAGAAGGAGCCGATTGGCCAGTGAAACCTCATCCTGCGTAGGGCTCCCTCTCCACGTTGAGAGCCTCGCCTAGACCCCGGCCCCTCACGCTTCACCTCATTTTCTCAAAGACGCTCCTCCAACGTGAATGAGAGCATACGTGAGGAGGTGGATTACACAGTGTGTGCATGAGCAGTGACTGACACTGCGTTACGGACTCCTCCTGTCTCTGATTGGTTGTTTTGAGTCGGTCGCGGTGGATTTTTGTAAATGGCATAAGGAGCAGTGGGAGGAGCCAGAGGAACCACGTTATCATCAAAGATTATCTGTCTCATGTGCTACTGTCATGCTATGCAGTGACAGTTTCAGCAAATATTAAAAAATGTTATTTTTATAAAAGTAAATACTGAACCTTTAAACACAATGTAGCCTGTCTATGATTGGGGCAGACAATTAGTGTACTACAGCGGATGAAAACATCATGGGTCAAGTAATTAAGGAAACAAGAAGAAAGGGTGTTATCCTGGATATTCTTTCTATTCTGACTCTCTCTACTTAATGCCAAACTATATTAACTGTTAACAGTTGATGAAAAAGATGTTGTACAGGCCTGGGATGATGACTTTATACTCCCAGCTGTGGGTTCCACCTGAAGATAATGTGTCTGCCCAAGGTAAGACATTTATCAATGTATTCTTCCTCCCTGCTTCTACTTTTGAGATTATGTTGGATCAGCCATCTTCTGTATCTCCTTGTGAATCACCTGAATCCACTTCTTAGCCTGGTCTCAGGCTATCTTCACTACGTATTTGAAGTTTTTAAGCAACATTATTTTCGCCTGAAATATTCAGTGGGTTCTGCTGCTCATCAATGACCTTCGATATGTTTACTGTGATTTCTTGGATTGCTTAATGAAGGACAGGACCTTGCTATAACTTGCTGACTCTTCTGCACGTGCTTTAAGACTGGGCAAGCTCACCCTTGTTTGTTGTTTGATTTGTTACAATTTTGATTTGATGGCACATTGTCAGAATCACTCTAAACAATTGATGCTCATATAACAGCATGACTAAAACATGAAAGAACCTCAGATCCATCATCAGTATTGACTTCCACACTCTGCTTATGTGTCAAGTTTAACACTAGCATTTTTGGCTGTGGGTTAGAGGTAGAGCAGGTCATCCACTAATCAGAAGGTTGGTGGTTCAGTCCCCAGGTCCTCCAGTCTGCATGATGAAGTGTCCTTGAGCAAGATACTGAACCCCACATTGTGAGTGTGTGTGAATGATTAGTATCTTCCTGATGAGCTATCTTCCTAGATCTTCAACTGTTCATATCAGAAAATCACAGACATTTGAAAAAAGTCTGAGTGGACATTTTAAACACCAGAGACATATATATGGGATAATGTACTTCTGCTATTCAGTGTAAAGGATTTTTTTGTTGTTGTATATCCCACTGATATCTTTAGCATGTTAATGATCTTAGAAGCACAGATGGTGTTTTGCACGGTCCACTAACCTGATGGTAATGATCTGGCCAAAGTCCAGCTCGTAATTATTAACTTGTGCGATGAATATTGCTGCCACAGCCTCGTAGAGAGCGGTGCCGTCCATATTTATGGTGGCGCCCACAGGAAGCACAAAACGGATGATGCGGCGGTCAATGTGGTTGTTCTCTAGGAGGCACTTGAAGGTTATAGGCAATGTGGCAGAGCTGAGGAAGACAGAGAACATGACAGAGAGCTCAGAACATTCAAAGGTCAGGCAGATGCTTTTTGCTGATCTGAGCTGACTGGTCACTGCAGCAGGTGGTTACTCTGGCCATGGTTTGGCTAAAACAAATAAACACTAAATACTGTGATTCCCAGCACCACAAGGTAAATACACACTGCCTACTCCAGTCTGCCACACAAGCATGGATTCTTTTCACATGTAATGTGAAAAAAATGTAACAGACCATGCCAAAGTTTTTTTTGTTGTTTTAACTAATTCACATCAAATCACATAACTTTACATTGCTGAGGAGCATTTTCCAAAGCACGATGTGTGTTTCAGATTTTCAGTTAGTTGTTTTCCTACCCTCCAGGCAGTCGCTGGTTTTATTCATTTCTGTATGGGTTGAAAGTGAAACCAGTCCGAAATTTACCACACTGAACTGTGGTAACTGCTAAATTGAACATGCAAAAACATCGACACTGTCATTTAAATTCACAAGTCCATTTATATAGAGGAGTTCTATCACACACTAACAAAAACATGTGCATGCATACATGCAGACCTAAACAACCAATGGATAAGTGCCAATCGAATCAAACGCATGGAATGCTCATTTACATTCCATCTCTTCCCACACACACCAGATGTTTTCTGATCTCCCAACATCCCTTTGAGGCTTTTCGTGGTAATATTCCAGTAAATGGATAGGAAAGGAAATGTGGTGCAGGGATATTTCAGTTTGATTCACACATGAGAAAATAAACATCACCTACTGATGTTTTCTTTTTACATATCAATTTAAACAACATTTTAATTAATTAAGTTTGTTTTCTTTGCAGTAATTTCCTTTACCTGGAAGAGGTTGCCAGGGCGATGAGCAGTGCTTGTAGGATTCCCCGTATGTAAACGATGGGGCTCTTTTTGGTGATGAAGAAGTACATGGCAGGCAGGATGAACAATCCATGTAACACCAGACCAAACACCACAGTGACGGCATAGAAACCCAACTTTTTCCCCATGGCCGATGGATCACTCATCTCCAGGATCTTTCCGGCCACCAAGAACACGATGCCAAACGGGAAGTACCTGCCAGGACGAGGAGTAGCTCAAAGTCAGCAATCGGGGCTGAGATGTTAGTGAACTTTTAGATTTGTTGACCTATAGACAGGTTTCTAAGCAATGTTACCATGAAACTAGTACTACGAGTGTGGGGCGGCAGTGCAAAAGTGGTATCGCAAACAAGGAAATCTCACCTTCAGCTAAGAGCAATCTGATCGGGGCCATGGCTTATAAAAAGGTGGCTGATTGGTTTACACAGCAACTAAGCAAACAACTGCTTTAACCCCTTGACACCTGAATTTGTTTACAATAAAACAATTTTAAAAATTATTTGTGTTTTCATTTGCTTTCAGGCTGATGTTAAATAAGTAAAGATTGTTAATTTGTCTATTGAACACAGAAAATATATAAATTCAGGTATGATGTAGGTATGATGCAAATTAGTGACAACAGGCATATACGAGAAACTAGGGCTTGAAAAAGGTTCCTAGGTACGTATCGAACATGCACAAACAGGCATTGGGGGAATCCATGTGCTATATCTTGGCTGCAGTCTGAAAGGAAGAGGTGTGATGTAAATTCACGACAATCAGGGTCAAGGGGTTATGGTAAGACAGCTCATGCTTATGGATGTTTAAATAATACTGCAAACATGTCTCAGCCTCTATGATCAATGCTTTTGCGAATTGCGAATTAGAATGAGTTTCTCACTACCTTTAAAGCTAGTAGCCTAGCTTAGCATTATCACTGTAATTATGTGTGTCATGTTAGCTAGACAAAGCTGATAGATGTCTATCAGTTTGGCATTTTTATATACAGTCTGGCTGATGATTTCCACATTAGAGTGACCAGATGTCCCCGTTTTCCTAGGACAGTCCCCGGTTTTGGTGGCCTGTCCTCTGCTGGAGCTGTCCCCGGAAAAGTCCCTGTTTTAAACTGTGTGTTAATCATAGACTGTTTAAGGTGTTAGCGGACCTGGAATCTGATTTTACACGGCCAGAAAGACTGCAGACAGCAGAGCATACAGGTGTGCCAAAAAAAATGCCGTCCATGGGAGACTCGCGCAGCATGTTAAAGCTGTATCACCCAGTCTCTTTACAACTACAGCTGCTTTTATCTGGATCAAACAGACATGACGTACAAACAAACTTCACTTTATGTTCGTGGTGATAGCAAAGGTAAGGTATTCTTTGTGATACTTTAACGTTTCTTTTAACAGAATAATCACAATTGTGGCAAAATAAGTAAATATAGTCAGGCCTGACATTTATGTGATTATAGGCAATAATAGAAGCCTGTTGTACTCGATGGATTATGTGTTTGATAGGCCTATATCCTTGTTTATATTTGGAAACCAGACTGTAGCCTATAATTAACATGACTTACTGCTGAGCTATATATAAAATAAAGACATGATCTCTTTTGTAATTATCCTTATGACTGTACATTATTTAACTTCCTGTGTCTCAACCAAACCAGACCTTTTTACCTGTTGAAATAACTTTAATGGCAAACTCAACCCATAAAATGCAGTATTCCACTTCCCAGAAAGTGATTATTATATATATATATTATTATTATTGACTGAAAGGTAGAATCTGTTTCAAAATGACTTGATTTCATTCTGAAGAAGTATATCTAACAGATTATAAAACCAAAATTGCCCCCCTTTTTTTATTAAATAATAATAACATTATATTTTTTAATCACATACTGACCACCAAACCAAAAATGTCCCCGGTTTTCATTTCAGAAATCTGGTCACCTTATTCCACATACAATAAAAAGGTTTTTTTTATAAGGAAACTGGTAAAAAGTTTCTTTGTAATACTGATAATGTTCATATATAACATCATAACATCGTAGCGATTAATTTTTAAATCTCCTGCTGCATGTGCATACTTTTTTGTATAAGGGAAACCTGTCCATAGCTTCCTAAAGCTAAATAGTATTTTAAAGAAATCCATACCATATGACAATGGCAACAATTCTAAGGACGGCCTCATTCAGGCTCTGACAGAAGTTTACCAAGGCGCTGCCATTTGGCCCCATCCTTCCCAACATGATCCCTGTGAAAATATACAGAACAATCTTAAAAATAAAAGTGAAAGCATTTTCATTTTTAATGATAAATTCTACTTGAAGACAAAAGGTACACATTAGAATTCAAATTAGAGTTATGCAGACTTTTACCCATGGTGGCGGAAAAGATTACAATTCCAAGGACATTCATTCCATCGCTTGTTCCTTCCCGAGTACGTATGAGCACATCAGGAGGTGGAGTCAGGTCAAGAGCGAAGTTCTGGATGTCAGTTCCATTATCATCCTGGATACCATAGATGAGTGCTCGCCGTGTGGTGGACTCTGATTGGGCCTTGCTCACCGTTGGCTTGGTTTTCACAATGTACTCGCTACTTGTTCGATACTGTTTCCAGGGAATAGAAACAAAAGCAGCAGATTTAAGTCCCAAAAAAGCCAATGTGTTTGCAAGCGCTGTGTGATATCAGCAGGTCTTACCTGCTGAAATGTGGCCTGAACCAGATTAGATGGGAACATGTTGCTGCAAGGCAAAGATACACACTTATTAAAACACTCACAAAGAATGGTAAAAATACCATACTGTAAATAAAAATGAATAGTCATAGTTAGGGGGTTCCCACTATAACAGCCCAGTGTTTTGGTGCTACAGAGCAGGAATCTACATGATGAACAGTGCAGCTCTCACACTGTAACCTCTCTCTAGGAGGGGTGGTGGTGGCAGTAGACATAAACGTTCACATTTATACACTGTAAAAATTATCAAGGTGGTTCAACTTAAAAACTTAAGTTCAATTGCTGCCTCAAAAATGTGAGTAAACTTTAAGAAAAGCTTTGTTTCAACTCATGATGTTACATTATACAATTTGTTTAATTAATGATCATTTATTGTTTGAACTTGATACTGTGAGTTAAAACAACTCTCTATATTACATTGTCCATTCAAGGAAACTTGCTTTCTCTTGTCAAACAAACAACCCTATACAATTCTAGAACATTTCTTACATACAATTCTTACTTTCACTTGGAAATACAAGTTCACCTGCTGCCTGGAAAATGCAAGTTAACTCAATTTGAAGATTGCCTTTGTTTCAACTAACAAATTCAAGTTCACAAAATTGACATAACTACAGTGTTAAAGTTGTCTTGTTTTTTTTAGTTAAATTAACTTTTTATATCTTCAACTTCATACTTTGAGTTATTCTAACATCACAGTTTCAAGTTAAAACAACTTAATCACTTTTACACTACTTTCCATTTCAAGTTAAGGGGATTTAAATTCCAAATTTTGTCTGTTTACATGTAAAAAGGGCCTTGCAGACAGACCACAACAACAGCACTGCTGCGCTGTTATCTTCAAGGGCTTGCGATGTGCCACGGCAGTTTGTTACTGCATCTGTATCTGTTAAAAAAATCAAATGTTCTGTATCTGTTCATGGAATGGGTGGGACTAACTGGAAGTGGTATGGGTTAATCAGCAGTTGCTTTATTCATTAGAAAACTATTTTCAGGACAGCAGAATTGAGCGTCAGAGCAATGTTTTTGATCACAATAGTGAAAAAACTGATTTTTTGAAAAGGTTCCTATATATATGGTTTATTACAAAACAAATATTGACATGTTTTAATCTGATGATATTAGTACTGGTAAAAGGTATCTGTACTGGCTACTCGTTTCAACTGAATACTCGCTCAACCCTAATAATTAGTTGAGTATGTGTATATTTCTCTCACACTCAAAAGACGCAGCACTTCTTTTTTCTCTTGCTCCCATCTCTACATACTCGCCTTTTTTCCCCAACTGATAACTTACATACAAAAGTTCAATCAACATGACAAAAGTCTCAAATACTCAACAGAATGAATTAATGCAAGTTTAACTTTCTAAAACTTATGCAGTTGAGTTCAAAATCCAAAAAATCAGAGCTATATGAGTTTTTAAAAAAGAAGTAAGTTGACATAACTAAATGGGTTTGTAATGTTTTACAGTGTACAAAAACCAAAAACAAATGAATGATAATTCTATCGTGGCTCCAGGGTAAACAATTATCCTGCACTATAATTTGATACAGTCCAGTGACATTTACCCTCCTGCCTAAACAAACCAGATCATGAAATAAATTGTACTCTTCCTGGTCCATTTGACTGCAGTTGCTGAAGTGTTGCAATACAGAAATTTCAAGTGCCTACTCGGCAGACTTGACCTCACATCATGTTCCTACTTATTTACTTATTGCAGATATTATAGTCTGCAATTTATGGCTTCTTTTGGGTTCATTTGACTGAAACATATACTATAGCTGACGGGTTTCTGCTGTGAGACAGTATATCTTCAGTGAAATTTGGTTTATTTAACCAAGACCAAAACCTTGTTCTAACCTCATCCAAATACCTGTAGTTGCCCAACCTAAACTTTTAATCCCACATAACTATGGAGCTGCTTTCCAACCAGTCATTTTGAAAACCATCCACTGCACTCTACCCACCAGACACCCTGCTGTTTGGAGCAAGAGGGATGTATAAAGTAGGATAAGCTATATCCGGTCTGACAATAATGGCCTAAACAGACCATTTCTCTCTGCTCGTCACTTTATTGAAAGAAAGTAAGAATATTAGACTAACATTAATCAAGTGGTTGGAAACATGACCCCAAATGAATCCTAATGTTGCTCCTAGTTTGCTTAATGTGTAAACAGGCAGGTTTGCCATACAGTATCACCTATGTAAGGTGACAATTTTTCAATGTAGTCTTGACAACATGTTGGGTTTTCTTAAGTCCAAAAAGTTACATATGAAGTGTTACTAATATATATTTTTTTGTGATCAGCTTTATAATTACACTTCCAAACATGCTTTTTTGAAGCAGCTGAACCACTGTTAAAGTTTATACTGACTGCATTCTTAAGGCCACCTGCTGATCTATTCAGCCTGCCTACACAGCTCAGCACTGTCTGATTAATGTCCTGGACTCACCCTATTATTCAACCAACAGAATGAAATAAAATGCTAGGATTAGACTACAAAAAAAAATACTTGCAGAGACACAATTTATGACAGGTGACCATTAATAGTCCTGTTTACTAGTACTGGGTCTGAGAAACTGAGTAACATCTTCTATTTAAGAAGATTAAATTTTTGTAGTCAACAATGAAGTCATCCCTAAATATGGGAACCAAAAAGCTTAAGACAACCAATGTTTTTAATCCTTCCTCAGGATTTGTGGCAAATCCACACAGTTTGAAAACTAGGATGCTGTGAGGATGACGTCTGCTCTAGAAAGGTGTTATTACTTAGTGAGAAGTTATTTTTTGTGAACATGGGAATGAGGTGTGACAGTAACAGTACTTCAATGGTATGTCTTACCTTCTAATCAAATAAAAATAAAACAGAGAGGCTACACTCTAATTCCATGGTCACTAAGTAGTAATTGTGGTCACAAGTATCACAAAGTATCCTCTACATCCACTGTAGGAGCCAGTCAATAATTAATGTCCTCATAAATTAGATACTCCACTGTTTGGTCAAACTTTTCTAACCAATAATTCCTGATATTATGATTGTGCCATACTGGCGACCTGTCCAGGGTGTACCCCGCCTTTCGCCCGATGTAAACTGGGATTGGCTCCAGCCCCCCGCGTACCCTGAACGCAGGATAAGCGGGTGACGATGGATGGATGGATGGATTGTGCCATCATGTGCAAAGCATACAATTATTTCGAAATGTATTTCTACTGAGCTCTACATAAGTGTAAGAACACAGATTGTTTCTTCTCATATTTAGCAACATGGATCAGTAAGAAAGTAAAACACTGAGCAGGAGTATTAATAATCACTTGGGAAATAATGCTGACAAAACATAGATGGAAATTGGATTAGAATTCAACACAAGATAAGTCACAAATATGGCCAGTTTTGAAATGACTCTATTTCAGTTGCATAGAAATCACTCTCACTGCCAAACAAACTGAGCAGAGGTGCACACCTGCAGTATCTTTCTGGTTTTGCCTAAATTACCTGATAAGTGTTTTAACACTCATTACTCAACTTCATCCAAACCAAAGACATAACCTAAAAGTTACACATGGCATGACAGTGATAAATTGTTGTTTAAAATAAAGTTACACTTTTACATATTTTTTTATTTTCATGGGTGTGGGGATGTCAGACAAGGACAGAAATAATTCATTTTAAATTTAGTGTTTTTCTACACCCACCAAAAATGCTATATTTACAACAAGGGAAGAAAGAGGTGTTGAGGTGTGGTCAATTAATAGGCATAATATGTCTTTAAATTAAATATCTGGTGTACCAACACATAACAAGCCCTTTAAAATAAGAAATAAAAAACTGCAAACATAATACTTATTTGTGATAAGAAAGCAGTATTTGTCATTATTGATCAATGAATTATAGTGATGAATGAGATTTTGTAATCACTGGAGACACAACCATCTATTTATGTCTGAGTTTCGTGCTCTGGTACCTACTGTGCCGGAGTCCAGCGTACTGTGCACGGGCACGGCGTGGAGCGATCACACTGGTCAAATGAACCGAACTTTGGGGCTTAAACATACTCAGGCACGGTACAGCCTTGTGTGAGTACACCCTAACTTTTCTGGTAACCTCTTTCCCACCATCAATAAACTCCTAATTGAGTAAAGGTTTTAAAAAGTATTATGTTATGTTAATAGTTTTTTTTAGCTCAGTTGAGCTGAGTTGGAAATATGGAAATAATACATAAATTTAAGGAGCTTTAAATGAGGTATTTACTGCATCTAATCGTATCAGTTGTTAAACCGTGGCAAAATGAGGAAATAAGGCACATACGTTTGCCAATACAGTGTTCCCTTTTAGACACAAACGCAGTGTGTGTTTGCGTGTGGTTCCTAACGGCGGTGAAGCCCAAGGGCCCATCATAACAGCCTACACTGGGGCCCGTTGTTACTACCGTACGCCGCTGGAAGGCGGTGAACAACAGCAAACATCTCCACTGTGCTTCAGACTCCAGTCTGGAAGCTGAGCAGGAAAACTAACAGAACGTTTTTTGGCTGCTCTGTAATGTGAGCTATTTAAGCTACATTATTTATAAGAAGTAACATTAATTAGCTGCATGTCATTACTAACGTTACTTACTGGTCCAGGGTTGAGAACCTCAGGTACAACTTGGACTAAACCGTTGTAAAACTATGTCCTGTACAAATATTGTACATCCTGATCCTTAAACTGTATTTCAGTTTTCTGGTTGTTAGGAAAAGAAAGGGTGGTGGTGACAATGGAGGAGCTGAGCTTAGTAACAAACTAGTCACCTTTGAAGCGAATGAGGAGACATTTCTTTTATGTACTAATGAAATGTGTCGTAATTATACAAAATTACGGAAAATGTTTATGTAACTTTTTACCAATTAATGTAAAAAACAGTAAATTATGACACAAAAGGCAAACATCAATAACCCAATTTAAAATGTGGAGAGCATCAAAACTAACTAAATGACTTACCAGATCTAATGGTTAAAATTCCTCCCCAGTAGACTTCTTTTGCAAGTTGTTTATTTATAATCTGCTCTAGCTTTTACAACATTTTTGTACACAGATATGGTAATAATTATGGTCCAAAATGATATGAAATTGCATATTTCTTATTGGAAAACAGACAATTTTCCAGGGGGAGGACCCCCTAACCCCCCACCCAAGTTTGTTTGCATACATGTTCAATTGTTGTTTTATATATCCCGATATAAAAAGGGCATACTGCGAGTGCACAGAAAAAAATTCCCCAGACGTCCTACAGGATTTTGGTTCGCAAACACGTCAACTTTCTCATCCTTTTAGAGTTTGCATCCGTGCACAGATATGAAAATTCAGCAACATCTGATTTGTGTTAATTTGTTGGACGTGGGGATACAAATATTTGGGTTGATCAAGCTCAATCATGCAGTGCCCTTAAGCGGAACTCACATGAGGTTTAGTTTACTCGTCACGAGGAGCACTACTCCTAGCCTATGGAACCAGTTGTATAGTGTTCTCAGTGGCTCTGCATGGCAGTGACTACGTCAGAGAAAATAATTCATGATGATTACTTATCTCAGTTTAGGCTTTGACACCATGGATTTCATTATATACTAGGGGCATGGAGTTTGAAAGACCTATTTCAGACCACAGACCTAACAATGCCTTTCCTGAAGTCACTGATTAATGGAACACTTCACATGATAAAGACTTCTAGACTGATTGAAAACCTGTGAGGGACTTTCTTGCACGGTACTAAACTGTTCTGAATCCTAAAGGGCAGGGACAACTGTGTGTCTATAGATAATTAGGGAAAACAACTAATTATGTTACCATAATTATGCAGATAACACATTTTTACATCACCAGGACTGTGGTCCAATACAAGCCCTGAGTAATTGTACTGAACAAATCAATGATTGGATGTGCCAGAATGTTCTCCAATTAGACTTAACTGAGGTACTTTATGGAGCAAAATATAATGATTAAAAGTCCGTACCCAGCTTCAATCAGCAATGTTAAAAACCACAGACCAAGACAGAAATCTTGGTGTAGTCATGGACTCAGGCATGAATTTCAACAGCCACATTAAGATGATTACAAAGTCAGCCTACTATCACCTTAAGAATAAATAAAGCATAAATCCTTGATATATTCAGGTCTCCCTAAAAATTTATCAGACAGCTGCAGCTGATGCAGAACGCTGCTGTTCGAGTCCTCACTGAAACCAAACAAGTGGATCACGTCACTCCAGTTCTGAGGTCTGTACATTGGCTTTTTGTCTGTCAAAGAATAATTTTAAAATGCTGCAGTTTATAAAGCACTGAATGGTTTAGGGCCAAAATACATTTCTGATCTTCTGCTACGTTATGAATCATCCAGACCTCTCAGGTGGTCTGGGATCAAGTCTGCTTTGTGTCCCCAGCGTCAAAATTAAACATGGAGAAGCAGCATTCAGTTTTTATGCACCATGTATCTGGAACAAACTCCCAGAAAACTGCATGCTTGCTGCCTTTTATTAAAGAAGTATATTTTATTTTTGTATTATTCTATTTTAGCTTCTATTTTATTTTCTATTCTCTTAGCTCTTTGACTACTTTTTATAAATGTATTTAAATCTCCTTTTGTTGTGTGTTTCTTTTGTACTTTGTCTCAAATCGTTTGATGTTTTGTGTGAAGCACATTAAATTAACCTTGCTGCTGAAATTTATAGTCAAATGGATGTTATGATGGTCTTACCGGATGAGGTCCAGCAGAGCATCAGCAGAACTCATGATAGGCTTGCCGCTGTCCTCAGAGTCCTCTTTCTGGGCCGCACCGCCTGGGTGGATGATAGAGACCATGATGATCCCCACTATCACGGCCACAAAGGTGGTCCACAGGTAATAAGACACTGTGATCAGACCAAGCCGACTGGAACACTTGGCGTCGAGGGCTGCCAGTCCTGACATCAAACTGGAAGAGGAAACATCCAAGTTAGACTGATGGTTTCTTTGTTTTCATAATACATGTTGAACCATGATTTAGTGAATGTGTTAATGCAATTAAAAAATAAACAAGAGTGCTCCATTGTCCGCCTTGTTTGTCTATTCCCCCTGCTAATGTCTGCCTGCCCACGCATGGAAATTCCCCACCTGAAGCTCATCATAGCACATCTTGCAGCAGTAGTGTCGAATAAACCTCTGTGATTTTTACCTTTAAACATGTCTGCAACTGGGCACACATTAGTCCCTGGCCTTACAATTCAAAATGTATACAACTTATGTTGACGATGTTGGGAGGTGTAAAAACCACGTATGTTTAGAATTCCAGGTGCTTTGTAATGGTTTTACTAGGCTGAAACCTTGGCCAACATTCTTAACCTATAACGGGGTATGTAGTCTTTCGATCAATCTGAAAACCTCAAACATAAAACTTGGACATTTCCATTGAGAAAGCAATCTCACTACCATTCTTTCCAACTGAAGACCAAGTTCAAACATCCATCCTCACATTGCATTTATTCACATTGCTTGAAATGTGTTGGAGAGAAAGTATAATGTTTTCAGACTCAGGCCTGCATGTTACATTTATACATCAATAACTAGTAACCACCAGAGGATCTACCAGTAACCACAGACTTTTAATCACAGCCAAGCTGGCATCACATCAGTGTTAGGGGTGTTTGTCGGGATGGAAGGATCAGTGCTTAATCCCCCACTGCCTTCAGTCAGGGACAGAATGCTGGGCGCACACAGTGATGAATGCAATACATGCTCAAAGCAGCTGTGCCATTATTGTGTTTTTATCCAACACAACAAACATAGTTTAAGAAAAAAAGATAGAGAACCATATCATAAGCTGATCTGAGTGCAGTGTACATAAACGCCTGATGGTTTGTCAATTTATTTTTGACAATTCAGACAGTTTTTAGTCTTGTATGCAATACATTTTACTCGGGGTGATTTGAGCCTGTGGGGATGTTGAGCCACCCCATGTTTCTCGACAACCATGGACAAAATAGGTCATGTGACCACACCAATGTGTGACCAATAGTCATCCATTTTACTCATCCTGTGATGGAGAAAGGCCCATGGAATAAGTGATAAGCACATTTAAGAACCTAAATCATTTTTTTGCTGTTCAAAGTGATTTCTTTTATCTTCAAGGAGTTGTGATTCTTATGTCGGAACAATTACAGACAGGTTTGAGAAAACGTATATGTAGTGCTTTAGGAAGTTACAATAGCTGGATGACACAATTTTATTAAAATGGCAGGGATGGGGTATTTTGAGACCTGGGGGAAGTTGAGCCAGATATGTTGCTGCAATTTTATAAGACACCTAAAGTAAAAACTGACTCAACTCACCCCTGTAGAGGTGAAAACTAGAGCACACAGAACATCAAGAAATTCTTTAGGGAATGTGCAAATTAAATTTCCTCATAGCAACAACTCTGATGAAGAAGGTTTTGCACCAAAACTTACTAACAGTTAATTTGCATTTCAATTACAAACCACATGACCTGTGATCTCCGGTTCCCTCTATTCCCTTTATTGTCAGCTGCATCCCGTAATCTTTAAAGCACTAGGCTTTCATTATTATATTATTATTTTTATGAGTATAACTCAATGTCACTGTTCAGTATATCCACACAAGCCTTAATAGAAAGTCAAGATCAAGTGTCTGCCATTCATATTTGCCACCAGGGGATGAGGATCCAGGGACTGATGTTTGACAAACTCTCATGAAGGTACATGATTTCTGACAAAATTAAGATCTTTTATCAAAGAAATGTCCCCTTAATGGCAAACAAAGGAAAAAATTTACACCCAGCCCTAGATTGAGTGTCATTAATTTTTTTAATGAAACTTTACTGGTTACCTCTAATGCCAAAGTGCTCTAAGCCTCACTGTTTAATGTGCCCTGTGGAGTTATCTTGTAGTTTCTGTTTGCATCTGCAGGTCCTTCAAGCACACACTGTTGAGCTCTCATCATTCATGCACAGTCACACTCACACACTCACACACACACACACACACACACACACACACACACACACACACACACACACACACACACACAAATGGTGAAAGAGCAAGCCCTGGTCAAACCACGAGGAGCAATTTGGGGTTCAGTGTCTTACTCAAGGAGACATGTAGACAAGAAGAACCTGGGATCAAATGTTGAACTCAATGGACGATCTGCTCTTCTGAGCCAAAGCGGCCCAGTTTTAGTGAGTAATTTCCCAGTGATTGTTTCATATTTATCCTTAGCTTCTCTGCGGTTGTAAAGCTGGCATTGATTCCGGAGGAGAGCTGAGTTAAAATGATTGATGTATATAAGAGTATTCTAGCATCTTCAGTTAACACTGTGAGAAATATATTTTTTAGATTGTAAGATTATCAGGACTCACTGTATTTAAAGGTTAAGTGTGTAAGATTTAGCCTCATCTGGCGCTGTCTAGTCTACCGCCCCCTGCCTTCAAAGAGCAGAGGATAGCTACAGTGGCTGACACAGGACAAATATATTAATAAATTATATTTATTACTGGAGATACTGGGTGAATGAAAAAGCGTCCGTAGCTTGATGGATGCGGATCAAACACCGGAACACACACACTGCAGCACATGCTTTATTGTGAGCATGTGAAGAGGGGAAAGTGGGATCAAACACACAACCTTTTAGGTGAGAGTCCTGCGCTTTACTAACTGACCTAACACCATAATATTTAGTTCAAATATTTTGCCTTATATTCTCACCCACCATCTAATGGATAAAAAAATTGCTCCGATGCAAAACTTATTTACTGACTGCATATTATTACTTATTCCTCTTCAAACGTAACTATTCAACATAGTGATGAGCATCTACACTGCGCGCTCTGTAGAGCTGTTTGTCCTTTTTGGGCTACTGTAGAAACATGGCAGTGCAACATGGCGACGTCCATTGAAGGTTATGTAGATATAAATGGCTCATTCTAAGGTAATAAAAACATAACGGTTCATTATGTAAGGTCTTTATACACCAGTGAAAACATGGTTATGGATCTTATATTACATTTCTGTCACTCAATCCTCAGACATATTACACACTGGACCTTTAACTTTGGAAATAAGTTTTTAACAAGTCTGTTTAACAGTCACCTGATGTAATAATCAAAGGGTCATTCTCTCCAAACAGACGTGGGCAGACAGATAGGTGGGACCTTTACACAGACAGATGGTTGACACTACGGGGGCAGAGAAGATAATTTTTTATTTCATACTTTAACATGACTTTGAGCTCAGGACCTGTCTAAGACGTTAAATGCTAGAATTGAATCAATATTTGCATGAGGTCACTATGTCTCTGGCTCATTTAAAAGGGAGAGGACACCATTCTTGCCCTCTTCCCGTACTCTACGTACATTTGACTATGTTATGTTTATTAAAAGTTTTCTATTACATAACTTTAAACTGAGAGGTAAGAAGCCATTTCTATAATTGATTCTATAATTGGTTACATACAGTTTTGCCATATTACAGTACTTCACGCCTCAAAGTGTTAAAATCAATGGCACATCCATAGGCGTCGCTGGACCCTTTTTAAATGTAAAATGGTTTACACCTCTTAGCGTTGTTCTTGGATGTGTAGGGCTCCGCAATCAAGTTAGCAACAATAACGTTACATCTGCAACGTCCGATCAAGTTTGCGATCATAAATACGCAACGTCCGTTACAATTTCTAAATAAAACTACAGGGTTACGTTAAACAGGACGTTGTTACCATTGTGAAACCTTGCAAAAAAACAAATCAAAGGTAAAATCCAGTGTTTACCATGTTGAGGGGAGGATAAGGAGGGACTATCTTTCTGGGCACAGGAAGAGAAATTGGAGTGAGTTTTGGAAACAGCAGTCAGTAAAGTAACCTTAAACTTTTTCTCGTGTCAACGTTTTCTCCTGTCAAAGTCTGATGTCGGCTAATGTTAAGTCACTGTGCAGCTGCACTGAATCTCTCTCCTCTTGGTCTTGCTAACCGCTGCTGGTCTATCTGAGTTGGCTTCTTTACAGACTTTGTGTTTGAAAAATATTAGAGTGAAATACCACTATTTATTACGTTTGATAAATGCTGACAGGCCATGGTGTTTATAATCTGCAGCCCGGAAAAGATAACCGCATCGCACTTGAACATGCGTTCATATGCTTGTTTATGAAATTAAACTTGTGTATTCCAGCAGCAACATGTGAGACTAGTCCTGACGATACACTGATGTGATGGCACTCCACATAGGCATACATCATTTAAAAATAATTATTATCTGTCTCTCAGTGAAGCTTCCACACAGCTTTCTCTTTTTTAAGTTAAAACGTTTCAACCTTCATCAGAATGTAAAGACAGATAAGCGGTATGAAAACCTTCCAGCTGTGTTTTCCTCTGCCGTTGTTGCTGCAGCGGTCTGTGTGACGGTGGGAGCAGAGGGCTCTGTGAGCGGGCGGCCGGCCGGCCTCAGACGCTCCTCACGCGGGTTGGCGCAGGCTTCCCCCGCAGCCACTTGCGGAGCACCTCAACTCCGACAATATTCAAGCACATTTTTGTTCTGCCATCACTTCTCGTAAAACTGTCAATATTCGAAATCTACACAGCTGATTTCTCACCTCAAAACTTCTCAGAAGTGGATTTAGTGATGAAATTCCTTACGAAAACTGTAAAATATAAAACTTTCTGTTGCTGGCCTCTGTCTGGCGCACGCAATGATGATGCAGTGAATAGTAACGATTCTCTCTGACCAATCAGCAGTCTGTCTTGTCTTCACGTTACATTTTAGTATACTAGCTTGGTTTGAGGGCGTGAGGGCGTGCCTGACCCCGCTAACCGCTTGGCAAGCTTTATGAAGTGTTTTCATTGTGATGTCACAAGTACAGGAAGTGAAGTCCTGGACTACAAACGAGCTGTTTTCAAGCGGTTCAGAGCAGAGCTTTCTGTGGGAGATGGGAACTCCCTTTGGGCTGGACTTTGGGCTTTTTCACTTTGCAAACCTGTTACATGCACAAAAAAGATATATAACTCAATAAAGGAGAGGGAAAAAGCCAAAAAGCATAATACCCGTCCTCACCAGAAAAACAGCTGTATATGTTGTTTGTTCAAGCAGCTTATTACGACCCATATTTCCTTTTTATTGTAGTGGCCGTATGACGGTAGCAAAGGAGGAAGTGGGCTGATTGGGTCAAACCTAGGACTGTCACACAGGAGACCAGCATTCGAGTCTCATGTAAAACCAAGTCAATGTTGGGTGATTTAGAGTTTTAAGTTTAATAGTGTTACTGACCTATGTCACGTGACCTACCTAACGGTAATATATGTGGCTTTGGAGGTATTGACAAATTACCTATTTTGTCATTTAGGTATGAGGACATGTTGCCAAATCCAGAAGATGGTGCAGTAGGAGCTGTCACAAATTATTATATAGCGCTGTATTTGATACCATTGAGCATCGGATCGGATATTTCATTGGCATTAAAGGAACCTCTCTAAGCTGGTTTAAGTCCTATTTATCAGATCGATTTCAGCTTGTACATGTTAACGATGGGTCCTCCATGCACGGCAAAGTTAGTCAGGGAGTTCCACAAAGATCTGTGCTCGGACCAATCCTCTTCACTTTATATATGCTTCCTTTAGGCAATATTATCAGGAAACATTCCATAAACATTCATTGTTATGCAGATGATACTCAATTATATCTATCAATCAAGCCAGATGAAACTCATCAGTTAGCTAAACTTCAAATGTGCCTTCAGGATGTTAAAACCTGGATGACCTGTAAAATGTGTGAAACTCAGATAAAACTGAAGCAATTGTTCTAGGGCCCAGGCACCTCTGTGATGCATTATCTAAAGATATAGTTTCCCTTGATGGCATCGCCCTGGCCTCCAGCACCACTGTGAGGAATCTTGGAGTTATCTTTGATCAGGACATGTCCTTTAACTCCCACATTAAGCAAATTTCAAGGACCGCCTTTTTTCACCTACGTAATATTGCAAAAATTAGGAACATCCTGTCTAAAAATGATGCAGAAAAACTAGTCCATGCATTTGTTACTTCTAGGCTGGATTACTGCAATTCCTTATTATCATGCTGCTCGAAAAAGTCCATTAACACTCTCACACAGCTGATCCAGAATGCTGCAGCACGTGTTCTGACAGGAACCAGGAAAAGAGATCATATTTCTCCTGTCTTAGCTTCTCTGCATTGGCTTCCTGTAAAATTCAGAATAGAATTTAAAATCCTTCTTCTCACCTACAAAGCTCTTAATGGTCAGGCACCATCTTATCTTAAAGAGCTCATAGTACCTTACTACCCTACTAGAGCGCTGCGCTCCCAGATTGCAGGGTTACTTGTGGTTCCTAGAGTCTCCAAAAGTAGACTAGGAGCCAGAGCGTTCAGCTATCAAGCTCCTCTCCTGTGGAACCAGGTTCCAGTTTGGGTTCAGGAGGCAGACACCATCTCCACATTTAAGAGTAGGCTTAAGACTTTCCTCTTTGATAAAGCTTATAGTTGGGGCTGGCTCAGGTGAGTCCTGAGCCAGCCCCCATGTTCCTGCTCGACACCCTCTGCTACAATTGTTGGTACTAGTCCTATTGTTATTATCATCATCAAACATTACGATTATTATCATTAACACTACTATAAATATCTGTACCATTTTTCATTCAGTCTATTGCAACATTACATTTACTGTCTGTACCTGTGTGTGTATATTGTGTAGGCTGCCTTCCTCCCCCCTCTCTCTCCTTCCATACCTCTCTCTCTGTCTCTCTGTTCCTCTCTTGCCCTCTCTCTCTCTCTCTCTCACCCCCAACTGGTCGAGGCTGATGGCCGCCCCCCCCGAGCCATGGTTCTGCTCGAGG
>NC_060154.1:29204294-29228328 GCF_021292245.1 Micropterus dolomieu
TCTCTCTGTCTCTCTGTTCCTCTCTTGCCCCCTCTCTCTCTCTCTCTCTCTCTCTCTCTCTCTCTCTCTCACCCCCAACTGGTTGAGGCTGATGGCCGCCCCCCCCCCGGAGCCATGGTTCTGCTCGAGGTTTCTACCTCTGTCGCCTAGTGCTTGCTCTTGGTGGGAACTGTTGGGTTTCTGTAAATAACATAACAGAGTACGGTCTAGACCTGCTCTTTTATGAAAAGCGCTCTGAGATAACTGTTGCTGTGATTAGGTGCTATATAAATAAAACTGAACTGAATTGAATTGAATTTGTATTTGACCTGCATCATCAGTTTGAATTTAAACTTTATAAAACGCTACTGCCTACAGTAACATTAGCTTAAAGAAATTTACTTGGTGCTCAAGAGAAAAAGCATGAGCAGGCTAACAGCAGCACAAGTTGAAAATCATACATCACCTTATTGTTAACGTTTCCCCTTTCTGTGGCTGTAGTGCTGGCAACAAAATTAACTAAACAATCTCAGATCTGCTTTGGGGTGGTGACCGACTGATACATGTTTCCCCTTACCATAGCTGGATGCACTGGCTGTTCAGACCATTCAGTACTACAAACCCCTTTGCTGGAACTCGACCCGACTCACCGGCTTCTGATACTAGTTCTCACACATACTCACTCCCCTCGACACGCTTAATAAATGTCAAATTGCAGCACGTACACTGAAGAATACCAAAGAGACCACTTAGGCCTTTCAGGCTCGCTAGATTCTTTTCCACAGTCAGACATTAGACCCAGTGCTTGTTAGCTGATCAGTCTGTGGATATTGTTCCTGCTGCCTATGGACTTCTGACATCTGACTCCTGTAGTTTGGTTGATGATTACTGATAATAATAATAATCTCCATTTATTATTTTTATGATCCAACATTAATATGAGTTGGAGCACATTCTATATGTGTGCCTGCACTCCTGAGGCCTGAAAGGTGTGCACCTAATACTCGAACAATGTATTTTTTGGTGCACTTCATATCTTCTCCCTTGACTCAGATTTCTCTCTAATTCTCAGCTACCATTACAGTACCTACAGTATTTGAAAGTACACTTAGGCTTACATATTGTATAATAACTCACAGAACACATATCATGGAAAACTCTGTGTCAAACCAAATGGGTAAATGGGAAAAGCAGTGAGGGTAATAATGAAGTGCAGGAGACAGACATCAGTACCTTGACACAACGAGTGGGAGAATCAGCATCTTCAGCATCCTCATCAGCAGCTCTCCGGGAAACTGGAAGTACTTTACCTCCTGTCAGGGAGAGAGAAGAAGAAATAATGGTCACAGGTAGTTTTCTGAAGAGCATTAGACAGCTAGTGAAAGGAACTTGATGTTATTCAAAAAATAATGAACAGGAACAAGGCATTGTTAGGATATCTGGAGCAGTGCCTGAGCTGAAAATGAACGCAATGACTGCAACATTATAAAATTGAAAGGAAGAGTGAAGAATCTATTTTTCTTTATCAACGAATTTACAAATTGACTATAAATGAGCCACGACTTGGTAACTTGGAAATCAGGAAAGCTGAATTATTTCTTGAAAAGTCTTTGTGGAAGTATTAAAATAAAATCCATTTAGTTCCTATGTAAATGAGGCATTTTCCTGGTTAGCACAGAATAAAAGTGATGCTTTCAGTTTTTTACACAATAGAAGCAAGCCTTTGATGTTTCTTTGTAAGAGAAGTTGGCTCTGGTCATCAAAAGTCAGACTGAAGCTGGATTTACTTGTGTGTTAAGAGAATACTATGGTGGCTGGGTGGATAATACATTAGCTATAACTCCTTATGACATTAATACAGCTAATATGTTTGCAAGCAGTTGTCAGTTTCACACAATCAGCAGACACAGAGCAACATTAGCACTCGTTGTGGAGTCATGTATCTGACCACCTGAAAAATGTAAATGCTCTGTACTTGCATAACACCTTTCCAGGCTTTTCGACCACTCAAAGCGCTTTTACACTACATCTGCATTCATTCACTGAGCCTAAGTGCTCAAACAGAAACTAACATTCACACACTGGCGGAAAAGCCACCAGAGGTAATTTGGGGTTCAGTATCTTGTCCAAGGACACTTCGACATGCAGCCTGGAGGAGCCGGGGATTAAACTGCCAACCTTCTGATTAACGGGCAACCCGCTCTACCTCCTGAGCCACAGCCTCCCCTGTGTGCAATTTTCACTCTCCTTTTAGATTTGATTTAGCCTTCACTAACACCTGAACAAAACATCTGGCTCTTTAGCTGCTAAATGCTTCGCTATGTTCACCAGCAAGTCGCTAATACTGTCTGCCTTTGGGGGCTGGGCAGGTAGTATACAAGGAGTTAATCACACCTTTTTTGCTGAAAACAGCTGCCTGTTGCTAGAACGGCTTAATGAAAATGTAATTTGGGGACCATAGAACCACAATAATGAATCAAAAATGGCTGAACGAAGGGAGATGTGTTGATCAGTTGACTACTACTTTGTTTTAATGCAAGAAATCACTTCCCGCTGGCTCAGACACTCACGAAGCAAGAAGGAGTCTGTGTCTTGACACGCTGTCACTGGCCTGTATTGCTCAATAGGCTGTGTGCTGTTCCAGAGACTTGCGTAAGTGGAAGCAATATTTTTTGGCACATGAAAACTAGAATCACTTGCTAAACGAAGGTAGAACAGGGTTATAGAAAAGGGAGTCAGTGAGCCACAGCAAAATACAATCTAATTTGAAATTAACTGGAGAGCAGACATAAATTTCATCTAAAGGCCTAAGAAGGTTGGGTGACACTTTGGGCAGAAGTCTTCAGATCTCACAGGCTTTTTGTGTATTTGTTTCATTGCCCGCTGGGCTTTACACTGGCGTCGATCCAAAGCAGCAGTGGACAGCTGTTCTCTATGAGCTCTGCTGTCCCATCCCCTGCCGCAATACCTCATATCTCTGTCAATATTAACTTGGCAGTGTGTCACGTGTTTAAAAAGCTTCTTTCCTCCCAAGTCATCTCTGTGGTCATGGTGTGGTTTAGGCTTTCTGCCACAATAGTCAGTGTTTGACAATCCTGCATTTTAAAGTGTAGTTGTTGTTCACATACTTGTAAACAGCTCATGGGGAAGAGGTAGAATGACTCGATGGTTTACATACTCAGCTTAGCTCCCTGTTCACATCCTACCTCAAGGGCCGCACTTGCAGGATAATCTTGTAGCCTCACTGCTGGGGTCCCTCAGGGTTCCGTTTTGCACAGATTTTCACAGATAGACTGGGCATTTAAGAGGAAACTGATGCTCTAACAGGTCAGTGACCCAAACAGCTAAACTGAATCTGCATTGGCTTTAAAAACAGTCAGTGTCCCAGCCAAAATCCTAACTTAATTCCTATGAAAATTGATAGGATGATATAAGGTCAACACTTAACATGCATTACCCAAACTGAAAAAGAGTCTAGTTAAGTAGATGTAGAAAGCACATTTTAAGGAATTCATACTTAGAGCCTTTGAGATAACACGAAAGAAAATCTTTCTCTTATACATTGTTACATTTCATTTACAGTCATGTGGCAGCAGGGGACAAACTCTTGCCATTCACAAGTAATGTCATAAGTTTTGGCTATGAAGTCTCAAGTGAAGAAAAAAAGGAATGTTGTCCTAAATATTGTGTTCTCATGGAATTAGGAATAGCAGCAACATTAGGCTAACATTGCTCCATCCATTTGTTGACCACAATTTAGGCTTTATATCTAAATTTGATAATCTGGGGTATCTTTTACTGTAGTAATATTGTATTAGGATATTATACCTTCTTATCTTATATGTTATTATTATAAAAGCTTGGATTAAGTAAGACATGGCTTTGTAAACCTCATCTTTGTCATTTACTACTACTGAGGCGGGATGAGAGAAAAAAACGGTTGTTGGTCTGAGACCAGTACAGTATCTGCTAATCAAAAATTGTGTATTGTATAGAGCGGATGGGAATGAGAGTGAGGTTAGGGATGTCAGGGGAGATGAGAGGACATTTATTGAGGGGCTGCAGGGTGAGGCCGGCGCATAATGACAGCTAAAGAGCTTTTCTGTTGGGTATTAAGCAGAGAGAGCTTAGTTTGCTGTATAAGAGCAGGATCAGCACTCACATACAACCAGCAGAGAAGGTCTGACTCTGCTCTGCTCATCTTGCACTCATGCATATGGGTGAATGTGTATTTGCCTGCATGTGTTTGTGTGTAAGTGTGTTGTTTGTGGTACATAGGGCAAGTGCAGCTGTTTTCAAAGGACAAGTCAACAGGACAGCCACAGTTTGACAGGTTTAATCAGCCAAGCAACGGCGTAACATCACCTAGGGAGACACGCACCAATGTGTTTATTTTACTGAATTTGATGATGAACTCCGCCCAGCTGATGTTTCCACCACCACTTCATTACAATTCCGGCTTACACTGGGAATTGTAATGAAGTGGTGGTGGAATTTTGATGTAGATGAATTAAAAAATGCAAAACTTGATGCTTTTCTTTAAAAGAAAGAAATGAGTAGAAACAGCATGTATTTTCAGTTAAGTATAATCCTAATCATAAAAAAAGAGTACTAAAGCCTTGAACATTAACAGTCTCAAAAGCTAACAAATTCATTTACACTGACCTTGATAAAACTATTGATACTATGACTTCATATATATATATATATATATATATATGCGCATATATATACTGTATATATATAGTACATATTTTAATTTAACATTTCTTCATGTTGTGACTGAAGTTGCAAATGGAACATTACCTGTTTAGATCTGTCAAATTCTTCAAAGTATGACTTAAAGGAATACCTGAATGTCATTCAGCAGTAGGGTGCTGTGTTAAACACGCATGGTAAAATGGCCTTTTCTGTGGATGAGATATGGCAGAATAATTGAACTCCATGATAGCCATCTTAATCATAACATATTGCTGAATATGATAAAAGCATGTAGAAATGCAGAAACTGGTATTCAAATACTTTTATCCCCCTGTGGGATGACTATTTGCTTTGTTGTTTGTTTATCCTTATTAAATCCACTTCTGGTGTGCAATGACATTCTGTCATCCATCAGCTGATCCTAATTTATCTACAAGGGATCCTGCTGTGACCTGTGGAGTAAAACTTAATCACTTGGAGATGTCGGTAATTGTAAACTGAATTTTAGTTATGAGACCACAGAGAGACCTGAAACATGGACTAGTGTATAAAATTATAGGCGCATCTCAGAATATTAGAATATTGTGAAAAAGTTCCCCTGTAATTTAAGTCAGAGTGAAACTTTAACATATTCTAGATTCATTGAATATTTCAGGCTTTTTTTTTGTTTTAACCTTGATGATCAAAAATCCGTATCTCATATCCATATCTCTCCCGGCTCTGCTACAGGACAAGCTCTCCCAGCTGAACGTGCCTGACTCCACCCGCAGGGGCAAGGGCCGGCTGCAGCGTATCATTTGCTCTTCTTTCTCTTCAGGACCTGTACACCGCGATCCTGGACACAAACTGTTTCAGTCACTCCCCTCTGGCAGGAGGCTGCAGTCCATCAGGACCAAAACCTCTCGCCACAAAAACAGCTTCTACCCTTCTGGAGCTAGCTTTATTAACAAGGCCCGTGTCCCTCACTGACACTTCCCCCTTCACTCTAAAATACTGTATATATATATTTTATTTCACATCATTGCACATACTCGGTAAATTGCACATATTTGTTGTTTGTTGTTAAAAGTTTATCGTTATTCTTCTATATTTTATATTTTGTCAATCTATATTTACCCATATTTATATATGTCTAGATTTACTTATGTCAACTGTATGTTTGTCTGTTTGTCGTGTAGCACCTTATCTACAAAACAAATTCCTTGTACGTGTAAAAACTACTTTATAATACAGAATTTATAATACAGAAATGTCGACCTTCTGAAAAGTTGAACAGTTCTGAAAAAGGTTAATTTATGCAGTCAGTATTTGGTCTAGGTTCCTTTTACATTAATTACTTCATCAATACTGCATGGCATGGAGGCACTCAGCCTGTGTCACTGCTGAGGTGTTATGGATGCCCAGGTTGCTTTTGTAGCGGCCTTGAGCTCATCTGTATTGTTGGTCTGGTGTCTCTCACTGTCCTCTTGACAATAACCCATAGATTCTCAATGGGGTTTACGTCAGACGAGTTGACTGGCATACTAAGCACAGTAATATCAGCAAACCAGTTACTAGTGGTTTTGGCCCTGTAGGCAGGTACCAAGTCCTGCTGGGAAAAGAAAATCTCCATCTCCATAAAGCTTGTCAGTAGATGGAAGCATGAGTGCAAAATGAAATCTCCTGGTAGATGCTGCATTGACTCTGGACTTAATAAAACACGGTAGACCAACACCAGCAAATGACGTGGCACACCAAATCATCACTGACTGTGGAAAGCTCACACTGGACTTTGAGCAACTTGGATTCTGTGCCTCTCCACTCGTCTTCCAGACTCTGTGACCTGTTTTTCCAAATGAAATGCAAAAATTACTTTCATTTGAAAAGAGGACTGTGGATTAAAACCAAAAAAGGAAATATTTTACTTTATATGTCATAAATCTAGAATATATGAAAGCATCAATATATGAATATCGAAAGCGTTTTGAATTAAATTAAGGAAGAAAACAATATTCTAGTGTTCTAAGATCCACCTGTAATTCAGCTTAACATGAACAGCCTCCACCTGTAAGCTGTCCATTAATTGCATTGGTATTTTATTTTATATTTTGTATTTTGTATTTTGGGCTTTCTGTTATGGGTTATTATATAAATCTATCTAGTTTGATAACTGCAGAAGCCCTAGGCAGCCATCAGTTATAACTCCATTTTCCCATGATAACAGGATAATGTTCTCGAGATCTAATAATCAGTGTATGTATCAGTGCCATTGGAATTGGAATCTGAAGAGGACAATAAAAAACACATACAGGAAGGAAAAAAAAGTTGCTGAGAAGGCAAGTTGAACACACAATTCTTGGATTACAAGAACTGTACTCTACCAACTGAACTAACGAGTCACACTAAAAAATGATCTTATTATCAAAAGACATTATTTTAAGAAACGCATTGACCACTGTATTCAGCTATGCTTTGATATCTCGAGATCATGAGATAATTAACCTATTATCATGGGAAAACAACAGTTGATATCTCGAGATCATGAGATAATTAACCCGTTATCATGGGAAAATGGAGTAAAAAAATTGAATGGGTGGCCGCTTAGGGCTTCCGTAGATAACATCATCCCCCATGAACTACTGGTCATACCAGACCAAGCAAGGCTGAAGCAGAACAAAACCCATCAGTGCATTGAAATAAGTAGTGGTGAATTGTTTTGCTTATACTGTATAAGCAAAACTATAGTTTTCTATAGATTTCTTCACAGATTGGCTATAAAATATTTTTTTGTTTTCATGGGTAAAACGGTAAGATGGTTTAAGTCAAACCATTAATACTAATGCTGCTGCCATGGACGTCGTTGGGCCTACTGTAGGGGGGCTGAAGCTATCCTAAAACGGTCCTAAGCCCTCCCCCAAATATAGTAAGGCTTAAAATAATAGTTCTGGTTGTTTCCTCTGCATTACAATTTAAATACCTACTGTGGTCAGGCATCAGTACCTTGAGGGAAGCTGCATTTCATCCAATTATTTCATCGCTACTCTGCCGAGCAACATGTGGAGCTAATTAGCAGAGTTTCAGGAGCAGGACCTCAAGTCAATCATGTCATACCTGACACTTCCATAAATGCCCAGCTAACGCACCTCCTCTTCTTCGCTCTCGCATTCTGCATGAAGAACTGAGACTGAGAAACACCACACCGAGCACACCAAGCTACTAACGTAGGCCTACTAACAGTACTCACCCCATTAGAGAATGGATTCCATCTCGCTCTCCCTGTCCGACGAAGAACTATTCGATTAAAAGCAGGACGACCACATCCACATAGATCCAGCATCTGAGGCTGAAAACTTCTCCACGATCTCAGTGCCCGAGACCCCGCTCCCACCGACCAATCGCTCAACCAGGAAGCGTGTGAGTACACCAAGTACCCACTCAGTGTCTTCCATTGTCCAAATCCCACCCGGTTCTTCTCTCATCCACATCCAAGACAATTACCATTCACAAATCATCTGACTCCCTTTGCCCACCTCACTCAGCAGCAAAAAGAGGGAGAAGAACATCAAGGACAGCCCGTCACCGCTGCCGTAATACTCCAACTCCTTCGCCTCCATGGACAACCAAGAGCTCCCACAACCTTCCAGACTACTCTGGTATCACAACCCGCAGCTGGTCGCAGCGTCACCACGCGAGGCCCCTCAATAACCAGCATTCTTTCAAGATATCCGACTGGACTGTCGCCTCACTTCAAAAAACGTTGAAGGATCATCAGTCCCACCATTCCGCCAACACCGGGTGACTTCTGGATGACGTCATCACGCATGCCCCATTGACTCGCTGTGACGTCAACCCCACTGTTAAAGGTGCAACTCACCCATACCAACTGGTATGGGTGAGGTATGATACTGGTGAACTGGTATGGTTCAACTTCCTTGAACCATCCAGTTCAAGGACCACAGGAAGATCAGCATCAATTACAAACAACATCACGCCATCCATGCCTTCTACCATCCAACCCCAGCCACCTTGTCATCCAACAGCAGCGGGAGAACCTGGGACCAACATGCCAGTGCCCCCCGCCGTCCAATTCTACCAACTACAGCAGTATACCTCGGAGTGCCGGGCACCACGTTGCCACCCCCACCCAGCTGCCTACTAACACCTACTACAGTAGCAGGCTTTGAACGCGACTCCTGGCACCGAGATGCCAACCATCCACTTCTATCAAAGACAGCAAGCAGCTTCAGTCGGGGCCTCTGGCACTGGGATGCCAGAGTCGTCAGCTTCCTACAATTACCAACCACAGCAGCAGGCTCTAGCCATGACTTCAGGCAACGAGATGCCACTTTCTACTGCTATCCACTCTTATCAACTTCAGCAGCTTTATCAACCCCTGCAACTCCCGTC
The DNA here is from genome assembly GCF_021292245.1 of Micropterus dolomieu. Taxonomy (NCBI): domain Eukaryota; kingdom Metazoa; phylum Chordata; class Actinopteri; order Centrarchiformes; family Centrarchidae; genus Micropterus; species Micropterus dolomieu. The sequence continues at coordinate 29,213,361 of NC_060154.1, forward strand.
AGCTGGAGCCCCAGGCACTAGGATGCCAGGCTTTCCTCCACAGCAATTTTCTTATTCTCTTTACTAAGGTCTTCCTTTTCAATACATTCCAACCCAACAGAGAGCCACTACCTTCCCACTGTCCTCAGCTAATCCTCCTTCCCACCATCCTACCACCTCTATCTCCCGTCCTTCACCTGTTCCCACCAACTGCTTGTTCCAACCAAGCAGATCATAGACGGTAATTACATAGATCTCACGCTCCTAATCATGTAGTCTCTCCACCAACCACCTGCCGAGAGTCTTCTTGGCCAAGAAGGGCTCTCTTACCCTAAAGTGAAGAAACCTACCTGAACCTGAGAACTCACCTCCACAGAATTTGCTTATGCTTTCTCCCTTTTCAGGGATGTTCTCTGTTCCCAATTCCCTACCTTTGACGACAACTTGACAATCGTCTTCAATCATCCGCCATTTCACAACTTCCGCATCAGCCCTCTCAACGTTGCAACTAGGATATACTCTGGAAAGAAACGTCTTATCATCGATCTCTCAGCACCCCACGGCAGTACTATTCCAAGCACCAACAGCTTGATCCCGAGTGAAGACTTTTCCCTTCACTTCACCACCATCAACCACGCCATCAGCCTAATTAAACTCACTGGTAAAGGATCATGGCTCTCGAAAACAACAGCACCACCTTTCAAAGTCCTCCCCATCCATCCTGAGTTCTGGCGTTTCTTTGGCATCTGCTGACAAGGGGTATATTACTTCGCAGTTAGGCTCACCTTTGGCTGCAAAAGCAGCCCCAAACTCTTCGACACCCTGTCAGAAGCCCTTTGCTGGATTCTGATGAATAACCATAAGGTTCCATTTCTCAACTCTTGGACGACTTCCTCATCATTTCCCATCCCTCATCACCACCCGCTTCAGGTCTGGTCACACTGACATCAGTATTCTCCAACCTCCCACTGGCAGTAGAGAAAACAGAGGACCCTTCTACATCCCTCGAGTTCCAGGGGATCACCCTAGACACAAACCTGTTCCAGGCTTCTCTTCCAATCGAAAAGCTCAACCACATCAGCCTTTGGATCTCTAATTTTCTCCTCGTCATTTCGCATTATCCTCCAAGGGAGAGCCTTTATCTCCCGCCTTCTATCATTCGCTTCCTCTGTACCATCTCTCTTGGGTTCTATCTGCCTGGACAATCCAAGCCGCACAGAACTCCGTCTCTGGCTCCACCTTCTCGCCAACTGCTCATCCACACGACACAATGCCGTTCCTTCTATCGGTTTTGGGGGTTTCTTTAATAGAACGTGGTTCACAGCAGAGTGGACCTCTGAGCTTGCTTGCATCAGCCAGGCTTCCTCCACTCTCTTTGAAATCTACCCAATTGTAGCTGCCACCATTGTGTGGCACCATGAATAGTCAACAAAGTCCATCATCATATACACTGACAACCTCGTAGCCATGGACATAATCAATAAAGGTCGCTCTAACTCCTTTTCCATCATGCCATTCATACGACGCTTAACCTGGCACTCAGTCATGCACCAGTACATTCTTTTTGTGGGTCATGTTCCCGGCCATTTCAATGTCATTGCTGACTCTCTTTCTCGCTTCTCTTTCCAGAAGTTCAGGCTCTTGGCCCCCGATGCAGATACGAATTCTGCAACAGTTCCACCATATTCGGCCATGACATTCAACATGTAAATCCTGTCCTAATACCCCTGATCATCGACTCCCAGAATTCAAGAGCCAGCTCAAGACCCCCGCTGACTTCCCCTCACGGCAGACTGAATCCGGCATCTGCATCCACACCATCAGTGCCGGATTCAGCATCCCTCATGTGTCTGGAACCTTAGAAGCCTTCCTTTCAACTCCGCTGACATGACTGGATTTTAGACCTGTCGCAGTTCTCAAACGACACCGTGGTATTCTACTCAAAGCAAACTAAAACCAAACAAACCGGCCAGCTCACTCCTGTCCAATCACCTCTTAATCCTTTCAAGACCCTCGCAAACTACCTGCTACTCCGGCAATCCCAGAGCACAACCATGACCAATCCTCTTTTCTTTTCTCCGAGTCCAGTCTAGTGGCCACTCGATTCTGGTTCCACCATCACCTTCACTGTTTTCTCTCTTCGGCTGGCATTTCTCCCGTTCATTACCCTGGTCACTCCATCAAGATCGGAGCTGCAACTTCAGGCCTCAGAATAGTACTGTACCCTTCTATGGGTTGGAGCTTTATTTTGCAGACTCAAACCCTGCTATGGTACCTAACAGATACCTACACATATCCTATATAAGCTATGTTTGATGTACAGAGAGACAGAGTGGCCATCAGGCTGGGTCACTCTCCAAGCTGCTGCAGAGCTTGTAATTGATGCTGAACTCCTTGATGTAATAAACTTTTATGATCAAGAACAGTGTCAAGCGGGTTTCTTCTCAACACATCATCGCAGCATTATAGTTCGGACACCACAGTAGTCAGTAAAAACTAGATGTCATAGTGTCCCTGATAATGCTGTTGTAATGGTACTGAACCCCGATTTGCCCCTGGCAGCTGTTCCGCCAGTGTATGAATGTGTGTGAATGTTAGTTTCCATTTGAGCACTTAGGCTCAGTGTACTGGTGAATGCAGATGTAGTGTAAAAGCGCTTTGAGTGGTCGAAAAGACTAGAAAGGCGCTATACAAATACGGAGCATTTACATATTTTAGGAGAGAGAAAGAAGCAGGAGATTGGCAGGGCAGCTTATTCTGAGGGAGCTGATGTGATGAGCTCAGTAGTGGTCTTCAGGTCAGTAGTTGTCTACAGGTCTAAGGAAATGTTTTTTCTAACAATAGGCATTTGTTGGTAGGTCTAGGCACCAAAGCATAGAATAAACTAAATTATTTCATGATATTTGAAACATTCTGACCAAGTTCACTGTCTGCATTCACTGGCTGTAATAAATTAAATAAATATGTAGATGTTGCCTAAATGGTAAGGATATACATGACACAAGTCAATTATTCCTTCTGACAACAGGTTATTAAATTCAGGTAGTAGCCACTTTAAATAGGATCCTTATCAATTGTATATTTATTGTACGCTTCTTTGCAAGCCAAACTTCAGAGCAAAATCACAATCTGATTGAACCAATCTACAGTACAGTAACAGTAATAAGTGTAATTAAATAGTATTCTTTGGACTTGAAACTTATCAAATAGAGAGAGGAATTAGATGTTGTATTACTTTATCACACATTTACATGAGCAGGTGGTTAGCATTTACGGTAAGTCATAGTCTACAGAAGAACTCAGCAGGAGCACAGTCTGGCCTAAGTAAATTCCCACCATGCAGGTTTGATGTGTCCAAAAGCTAACATTACTGTAACTTTTGTTCAGAGGAGTGAAAGAAGAGAACATGTCTGTTGTTTTTACATGTTAACATCTTGGCTTCTTCACTGGTTGTTGACACAAGTGGAGTTCTAATACAGTAACAAAAGATGCGAGTGCAAAGATTTTTGCAAGCGCAAGTTACACATGCCAAGCACCCCCCTCTCTTTCAATCCTAGTGACATTCTTGGCTGCTGCTTATGTAATCTGTGTTATAAATCTCTGACATCCCTCACAGCACCACATAGTGAGATGAATGTTACCAGTATTTGGTTGCATTTGACTTTTGAGTCAATACAACTTTTTAACAATCACCATTATATTTCAGCTGGAGGCTATGCTCACAGATTAATCACATAGCTACAATAGATGCTTTTAATACAAAAGTATTAGTTACACATGGTGCTTTGACAATAGTTTCCTCTGATCTCAATTGCTAATTGCCAACAAGAAAACAGCTACTGCAGCTACCAAAAGTACTGTGCTCCTCCAATTTGCAATTCTAATGTATTTCCAACAATTTTACAAGACAATAGCTCTCCAAATGACTGAGCAAACCATAGACAGTGTCAGAGATTCTTTCAGGGGTTTATATATTTATGAGCAGGATTATGGAATATGTAGTAAATATATTATTAAACAAGGCTAGAAGCGGATGTGTGGAACCTCTATATAAATATATGCTTACTCAGAGGACACTCAGTGATGTGCTAACATCAGTAGCCTGTTACAGGTGGTCTAGTTAAGTAAATGTATCTCGTCTGAAGTTACGAACTTGAACTCACCAAGGTGATTCCAGCACAGCTAAGGTTGATTGCAATTATTGGCACTATTGGATAGGATTATGTATGTCAAACATTTTGTAATTTCTTGGAGCAACTACGGTGGAGCTATTGTACGACAACAACAATTGGATGAATAGTGATAGTTTCTGATGACACTTTCTTTGTAACATTTTACCATTCTATTTAAAAGCATATCAAAAGTACTCCATACCAAAAGAATCTTCAACACTATTAGTGCTTTTTGTGCATCTGCAATGTGGGTTGTATGGATTTTCTAATGAATGCCTGTATCATACAGCCTATGTTCAAATGGTATAGACCAAATAGGACATATTCTGGTTGCTGAAGGACAAAATTAATGTAATGTTCTAGAAAAGCATCATACATTTCTACTGTTGTGTTCTTGTGTGGAAACTGTTTAGCATGTTCATATAAAGTGCATAGTTTTTCATGAATATTCTTTTGTAATTTTGTCTGATACAGCTCTCCTCAGAAATAAGTCAGGTCTCATCTTATCGCACTTTACTAACGCCAGGCGGGCCCGCAAACACAAACACACACACATACACACACACAAACAAAAACAAATTGCCCACAATTCCATGTCTGCTCTTGACCCTCAAACACAGCCTCTGTAAAGGCACTCTTATTTGATGTACAATTAGAGAAAGCATTTGTTTGATTGAATTGTAATCCCCTATTGTGAAAGTAAAGGAGGCACGGGCTATTTTAAGGCCTATTTGAGAATATGACAGAGCTTTAGTCAGAGGGGTGATGGGAAAGAAAAGGCTGCATTTTGTTTATGGAGCCCCTCCATAAAGCTGCTTGGGATGCATTTAGAGTCATGTGCTGAAGCTGTGACATTTATTAACTTCAGTCTATTTACGGGAGGCTTGTCGGTTGTTTTTGGCCTGGATTTGTGCATTGATGTATTCTATGCATCTTTCAATACATCAAAACCACTTAAGACTACACACACACACACACACACACACACACCATACCTCACTGCATATAGCACCCATTTTAGTTCAGAGGGTGAATGAAACTGCTAACACTGCTGCAATTTAAAAAGCTTTGCTGGCATGTCAGAATTGTACTAATAAATGTAGCCTTTAAGCAGATAAAAGAAAATATTTGACCTTTGGAAGTTTTTCATTTGACACTTACAAAAGCCATTTGAAGGATACAGCCAGTCTAATTTTCACTTTTATAAAGCTGCACAATTTTCTAATTTGCTAAAATACTGTGAACCTATTCTTGAAAGTTGGAAAAATGATCTTGCATCACGCTGACACTATGAAATGTATTCTGTATCTGCTTGTTCAAACATTTTTGAAGCTATGTGATATTTGCACAGTCCCTTAAAATGGAAATATGTATTTGTCAGTATTGTCAGTTGTAGATCTCGTGCAGTATTGACGCTCTGTTGATGCTTGTATGCTGTTCCTCAAATGTAAGTCACTTGGGATAAAAGTGTCTGCCAAATGAGTAAATGTTATGTAAATGTAATGTAATGTAAATATTCTGGATGTCTCGTACATCAGTCGTACCAGTAGTCAGACTCATGTATTTGGAATCTTTGGAAACGTTGGCCACCTGGAAGGTGGGGAAAAAATTACAATTACAGGGGTGGAAGAAATACTCATGTCCTTTACTTACGTAAAAGCACCAATACATTGATGTAAAAATGCAAAATACTTGCATGTAAAATCTTACTTAAAGAGGTGGTATTACGCACATTTTCAGGTTCAAAATATTATTCAGGGGTTGTACCAGAACAGGTTTACATGGTTTAATTTTCAAAAAACACCATATTTTTTGTCATTCTGCTCATTGCTGCAGCTCCTCTTTTCACCCTGTGTTGAACGCTTCGTTTTAGCTATGGAGTGATACATCTTGTCTCTAAATGATCTTTTTTGGGAGTTGCACTTGCGCAGTTCCTAGTTAAGGACTACTAGCCAATCAGAAGCAGAGAAAGGCGGGTCAGCGAAAAGCTTCGATTCAGCTGTAGGCTACATGTTGCTGACCAGGTTGGCAAGTTGGACTGGAGCAAGAGTTTCAGAGTGGTGAGTTATTAATCTGTAACAAAAGTATCTTTCATCCATAAAGTTTTAACTGAGCTCTGTCTCTACATCACAGGAACAACTTTATGTCCACTGACTGCCTGGAGGGTAGCTAGTGTTTGGAAGGGAGAGGAGAGCTGTGTGCTGCAGCTCAGTGTTTTTCCACCGGTGTTTTTGAGGGTGCGTAGCCCCTAGTAGCCGCTTGGTAAGCGTTATATGACACGTATTTTCATTGTGACGTCACAAGAAAGCGAAGAAAAGGCTGGACTACAAGCGAGCTGTTTTCAGGCAGTTCATGCAGCCTCTCACTGTTGAAGCTGGTCAAGTGTTTATATACAGTTAACCTAGGGGTCAGGCCCCTCATTATTCATTATGTTGACTTTTAGGACTTTTCTCCAATCTTTGGGGTTTGCTTGTAAAATATTAGAGAGTTTGTCCTATTTGGGCCTTATTTCAATGAAATCATTAAGAGAGGAAATTTCTCTCTGGTGCAACTGCGAGCAATTTATAGACATCTCAACAAGGAGCCTCAACAAGACACAAGTGGTTACCCAAAAGGTTGGGAACCACTTGAACCACCGCTTAAGTTTTAACAAGCATATACATGTCTATTATGTAAAAACTTGACATGTAAAACGGTCAAGTTGTAGTTTAGTTGCTAAATACATAGGTTATAGTACAGTATTTCCATCTGAAGTGTAATGGATTAGAATAAAGTAGCATAAAATGAAAAAGTACAAAAACCTCAACATTTGTATTAGGTACAATACTTGAAGAATATATACTTAAATACTTTGTTACCAGGTTACTGTAATTATATGCTTTTGGTAAATTAACAGCATACATAAATCTAGTAAAGGGCACACACATGACTGCAGCATCAGTTTGAAATTGTAGGGAAAAATCCAGTAAAGCAAAAGATTATCTCCCAAACCCCATCTTCTGCCTGCATTATGTCACACTGGGTCATGGTGGGGGTAGGGGACAGACTGACCTGCTCTGTGAGGCGTCGTGTCCTCAGAAAGAATCCCAAAAGACATCCAATGACCACAGCCATCACCGACATGATGAGGAGCCCATTCTGTTTGCAGACATTCTTCACCCTCACCCACACTGCGTCCAAAGCCACAGCCATTGTGAGTCACCTGTCCTGCGCCCTACCAGCAACCCATAAATGTACCCAACCCAAAGCCTTAAATCCCGGCGTGAGGATGAAAAACAGGAGCAAAAAAGAGTGGAAGAAGAAAAATTCCAGGACTGGATGGGATGCTATGTAAAATATCCAATCGCCGTGATGTTTTAAAGCACCTTTAGGCTCAGCATCCCTCTCGTCCTGTCGCTGCAGCAATCTGCACTAAGCTAAGAAGATCCTCTCACTTTCCAGGCATCCCCTCCCATCCTGCTCCACCCATCACCGGCCCTGTCTGTGCTGACCCACCGCTAGGGGGATCGAACAGCTGGCAACCATGTCCCTGGGGTTAACGTCACCAATCCTGTTAGTGCACTACTGTATTAAACAGGTCTGAGGCTGGATTATAGATCCATGAACAATTTGACAAAGGTTAGCAGGGTGGAGCAACCACCGGCCTCCTGAACCTCGCACACTGCCAGACAACAAGAACTCTGTCTAATATTGTATAACACAGTATATTTTGGTTTCTGAACTGCTTTTTGAAGCACAAACACTTGTAAGATTGTTGTTGATATGTTGTTGATGGATAAATCAGTAAAGCAGTGTGTCCATCATTGAGCTGCATTATACAGCAATATGACCTCCAACTAGATTTTAAAAAACTATATGTAATACAGGTAACAGAGACAATACAAATGAACACATTTCAGTATGCACTGACAACACATAGTGACATTACTGAACTTTATGTGTTTGGTATTAATGGTCATGTAGTCAGGGAGGTGACCTTGACACACGCACACAGTTATCTTGTGCACTGTCCAACATGTACAGTATATTTCACCCTGCATTTCACCCTTTGCTTTAAACCACTTTTATCTTGATGTTGTCTTTACGATGGTTCGGGTTATCATGGTTTCAAATGTGTGAGGGTGAAAGAAAAGGTGTGATGTAGGAGGGGTTGGTGGCGCGGTGTGTGTTCTTTCTAGTTAATGTAATTATTTCAACTATTAGGCTGGAGGGGGCTAGACTTCGATTTAACATCATCTTTTAAAATGATTAATTCTGCTAGAGTTCATGCTGGAACCCTTTTTTTTATAAGTCGTGACAAACCCTGCAGGGATTCACCCCTCAGACTCGGTTTTAGCATCTTTCACCTCATTGTTTTGTTTTTAGGGGCAAAAACTTTACTGATTTGGTTCAGCCCCTCTCATCAGCATTGTCTTCAGCAGCAGGCAGCTGTTTTCAATGAAGAAGCCCACCGTACACTGTACACTACCTGCCCAGCATGAAATGAAAAGACAGATAAGGTTAGAGACTGGCTGGTGAACATAGTGGAGCACTTAGCAGCCAGGTAATTGTTTGTGATAGTGATTTATAAGGTGAAAATATGTAAATGTTAAATAAAATAGGCATAAGTAAAATCAACCTGCATTTTATTTTTATGTATGTATTAGCTACGCAAAATGGAGCATTAGTGGCATTACTAACTTTAAGACAGATTCTGAATTTGAAATTGCAATCCCTTAACTAGGCATTCCTGAAAATAGTAATCGTATTACTGTGAGGCCTTGATAAGTATTGAATTACTGTCCAACATGTCATGTGTGTTTAAATCTGAGCTGGGTTGTGACACAGTGCATATTAACAGTGTAAACTATCAGTGAAAATGTGCTAGGTTCTGCTCAACATTTAGCAGGATCCTACACTTTCCATAATGCAACTGGGTAGCATGACTTCATTAGACCTTCACTGCCTGAAAAATGCACATATCTTTTTATCACCAAATCCCTAGCTTGTAACGCCTGATGATATCTTCAGGGTGACATCTCAGACTTGACAAAACTCCTCCAGAACCTCAGAAGCCAGTATACTACTGTTTTCATGGGCCAAGTGCTACTCCCCATGAGGTGTGATTGTCGTGTTGTGTGTAAAATCAGAATGCACAGTAGAGAGGATAGAATTGCATATTAAATAATACAACATCAGAAAAAGCACACAGTGACAATCTCTGGGATAATAAAAAAGTCAGTGTTAGGTACAAAAAACATGAATGCCTAGTTACATCATCAATATTATTATAATCATTGTTATCTCAACTTTAATTAGAATAACAAGTGTCCTCTGTACCATTATTATCATATTATAACATTGGAGTGGTCAAGTAAAAATAAGTCAGTGTTGTTTTTATTGTCTTATCTGAGGCTGTTACACCTGAGATACCAAATTAATTCAAATTAACTGTGTGAAGGGAAAAAGCAACATTGATTGGTCCTCAGGGCTCTTATAGGAGCGTAAAACAAGACAGTTTGCTCTAGTTCATTTACTAGGATGACAGCTGTTTTGGCTGCTTAAACTCTCCTTAATGAAAATAAATTTGAGATGGTTAAGGACAAAGAGAAGACATTTTCATTTACATGAGGGCCAAAACTCATTAATTTGGTATTTGAAATATGTTAACTGTGTATGAAATTAGGAATAACCTATTTGGTATTACCTACCAGTGAATTTCTTAACTACTCACAAAACAACTCCAACACAGAGACTGATTTTTGAAGAGTAGTGAAATCAGGCATTCCATTCAGTTTCACACAGAGGTGATACTCAACTAAATATTTATTTTCTCCCTAATTGTCTTCCATTATCCAATCCCCTTGTCATCTTCAGTGTTAGAAAAGATTACCTCATGCAAGAACACTTTTCTATTATTGTTTGGGAGTATAATTTTGGGAGCTTTTTATTTAATTCAACCATTCCTGGATGGAACTTGACAGAAAAAAGTAATATTAATGTTAATGTAGTATAATTATATGCATTGAACTGTCTGCAGCCCTTGGAGGTCAATGGAAATCTGAAGGGATGTGTTTTTCTTCTTGGTTGGCTTATTGGCTCATTATTTATATTCCAAACACAATGTCAAAATCATAGACCATGATGAATATGAAATTAGTTAAGATGTCTGAACAAGGATAAAACATACATTTACATCTCTGCTTGTGCCAAAAGTTTTTTTAGTCTCACATTTGAATGTCTCTGCCCTGTCTGAAAATTCTTTGAAAACGTCTTTGAATATATAAAATGCTGAACATTCACTAAGCCCAGTCCCCATCAACTTCTGTTGCTTAGACAGGGAAATTGAAAGAGGGGGACTGTTTCACTTGGCAGATGTACTACTCAAAATTCTTTGTAATTTATAAAACAATGCGTCCATGATTGCAGACAGAAGACAAAAACAAGCTTATAATTTCTTCATTTTGTCAGCTGAAATGAATGTCACTAGCAGGTTTGATCGGCTGTACCTAGCTAGCTGATTAACCTGTTGCAAACAGGCGCCTTTTTCCAGAAAAAACGCCAAAAATAACATAACCAAAAAGAATCAGTAATAACTCCTCAACCATTTGGCCTAGATGCATAATTCTGGTCACCTTTGAAAAGTCGGAAGCTAAGGAATATAAATCCATTGTACATTAAAAATTTATTTTACTATTACAGACTACATGGAGATGCAATAAAGTAAAAATCTGATAAAAAAAGCTATATTTTAATGCAATAAACCATCAAAAGGAAGCTTATAATGCAACTGAATATCTTCTAATACTATCTACTCAAACAGAAACTATCATTCACATACATTCATACACTGGCGGGTTCAGTATCTTAGTAGCCCAAGGACACTTTGACATGCAGCCTGGAGGAACCAGAGATTGAACCGCCAACCTTCTGATTAACAGGCAAACCGCGCTACCTCCCGAGCCACAGCCACCCCTATTGTATTGCATTGCGGTATAGCCTGTTAGTCAAAGTATTCTATGATTATATGAGGATGGAACCAGAATTTACAGTCGCGAGGACAGGGAAAGTGTAGCTTCAGGCAGCCACGGCGGAGAGATCTGACACGCACGTTGCGCAGACAGATGTGACACTGCACTGATGACATGAATAAAATTAATATAAAAATTAGGTAAAAGAGCATGACATACCTATATATTCACAGCTGTGTTTTTCCTAATTACAGACAGGTGATTTCATGAACAAAAATAATTAATTTTAGCATTGTGTTTTGATTTTCACGTGTGTTAATGTTCATTGACACTCAATGTGCCGGTAGCCACAAGCTACAGGCCTGTAAAGCATGGGTGTGTTTGTGGTGACAGCATGGACATCGTTAGGCTTATTTTAGGGTGCTAAAGCCACACTAACATGGTCCTAAGCCCCCCCCAAATAATAATAAGAAAAATAAGTTGTTGTTTTTTTTTTAAAGTGCTGACATGTACTCAACAAAGAAAAGCAAGTATATTGATAAATAATTTAGAATAATACAAATATAAATTGTATTTATTAGCTTAAAATAATCCTTCTGGTTGTTTCCTCCATAATTTAAATCCCTGCTGTCCCCATAGGATGTTGTTGTCAGTTAAAACTAAATGTCAAAGTGCCCTTGTATATCCTTCCATTCATTGACCATGGATATTGAAGACATCTTAGGGGAGAGAGAGAGAGAGAGAGAGAGAGAGAGAGAGAGAGAAGCTGTGATTGGCAGGGTAGCTAATTCTGAGGTCAGTCTCTGGTCTACAGGTCAGTAGTGGTCTACAGGTCAGTAGTGGTATATATATATAGTAATTATTACTCCAAATCTTTTATTCCTTCCAAAATCAGGTTATTAAATTCAGACAGTAGCCACTTTAAATAGGATCCTTACAGCTTACGTATGTATGCTTGTGTTGCAAGCCAAACTATAGAGCAAAATCACACTCTGATTGAACCAATCCACACCAATACCTGCTGCTCAGGTACGTCTTTGTGCCCACATACTTTCACTAAAAAAGCCTCTTTTTTTGCTGATGTTCACCTGATGCTTTTAAAGGCATCATGTAGTCTTTGTTGCAGCTTTGAATTACAGTTACAGTTACAGTTATGCTATGTTAAAGGAGACCTATTATGCTTTTCCACATTTTATGACTTATCTACAATGTTATAATGTTGGATGTTCATGTTAAACATGGCCAATCTTTTAGGTTAAAGCATTTATTAGAAATCACTGTGAGCAAAAACCTCAGGTTTCCTCCTGTTCTGAATGCTCTGTTTTGAACTGCTTTTTCTACCAAGGGCTCTGTTCTACTTATTACCGAGCCAGACAGAGCTGATGTTCCATATATGGTCATGTGCTCCCACAGTAACAGCACAGCAACGCTCAGTCTGCCTGTTCCGCCCAGCAATAACAGCCTTCAGGTCTTGGACAATCAGAAGACAGTGGGCTTTGAGAAAGGGGGGTCTTAAAGTGACAGGAGCATCTACAGCTTGTTAAGAGACAGGCTGAAATGAAGGCCTACATGAGGAATCAGTATTTTTTTGAACTTTGAATCATGCAAAGCTTCTATACAGGAGTCACAGAACTACAATACAGGACTGGAAAAGCAGTATAATAGGTCTCCTTTAACACTTATAACAGGGTTATCTGACCTTTTTGCTTGGCTAGTTAGCTACAGTAATGTTAACATTAATCAACCAGTGTTAGCTGCTCTTTGAATCCTGGGCAATGAGAGCAGCTAGCTGTGGTACCTGTGCCAAATCTGATTAAAAATGGATTAGACCAAGTTATTATTTTTCCATCTGCATGTGTGTTGACTCAGTAGGGATGATATTACATGAGAAAGTTGTTCTACAGGAGAAACATATCTGAAAGCAACACAGAATGACTGAGAGCTTCACTGACTTACAGTAAGTTCTGTTGAGTTTTAGATTTTGAATTGTCTTCTGCCACCCAAATTTTGCGTTTATCTTTGCATAAATTGATGCAGGAAAGACAGAAATTGGTGCAGAAAAATTCACCAGAATGCAGGATTGTCCGTAGGTGTGAGTGTGAGTATTGGATTTAAACATTGAAGCAAAAAAATTGCTCACACTGCTCTCAACATTGGAATACATAAGAAAGCATTATGGTTTTCTGTTCTGACAAAATAACTTTACTGACAATCAGATTATGTTGCTCTCTCTCCGATGAGGGGTTTCATTTGAACTAAATGTCCCAATTTAAGCCACCTAATCAAGTTGGTCAGCCCATCTCAGGACCAGTCCGGTTGTTGGGCCAAATGCCATAGTAACCATAGTAAACTTGTGAAAGTGACAAAACCTCACCTATGCACCATTGTCCTGTAAAAACTATTTATTTATATATATATTCAGTGTTTCTCACAAAATGACAGTATATTTCCATTTCTAGTAGCTTAGGTGATTTTCTTAATTAACCATTTTAATTCTACTTCATTCTCCACCTTTATTTTATCGTTCAATCTGCTCTGTTCAACCTCTGCTGCAAATACAGCGGCTTGCCCTACTGCTTTCTTTTTCTCTCTCCCTCTGTTTGTCAGCCCTGTTGACTTTCTCCATCAGCAGCGGGTTGTTTTATAAAGTGGCCAAAATTACACACCACTCGCGATTTCCACCCGCGATTCCGTTTATAGCTGCGGGTGCACTGTAAAAAAAGGATTCTGTGGTCATGTAGATTTGAATTAATGTATTAGGTAAAATATATTCAATATGATTGCGTTTTTGATTTTGGGGCCAATATTTAATTAAATTTCAAATAAAAATATTTGGAATAAAATCCACCCATTGTAGTTAAATAAAACATAAGCATTATATTTATGTAATCCCAAATAGAGAGAATATTGAGTGAAATCAAATTAATATAATCAGGCAAGTTTTAATTGAAAAACACTTCCTGTCAAGAATTTCCATGATGCATGGCGATGATGGGAGTTTTGTTAAAATTAGCTAATACGTCTCCAATTTGTTTGAAATACAAAATTTACTTTGTGAATTATGTTTTTTTAAATGTGTCTGTTTAGAATGTAGTGCTTTTTGTTGGTAATTCTCAGTGAGAGTGAAGTGCCTGTTTTATTTGAAAAGTTTGGCTGCACTGATCATTGACTGATGCCCTTGTATGGTCAAGTCTACAAGCAAATGACAACACATTTGCGGCCATGCGGGGGTCCCCTGCCTAGCCGGTGGCCTGGGTCGGCTGCACCCATGCTATCTTCCTTATGTGTAGATGATTAATACTCAATTATATATCATTGATATATATACACTGTAATTAAATTTATTTTTACTAGTACTATTATTTATTATTATTTAGTTTATCTTTTTCAAATCATCTCAATATTTTTGTTTATTTTATAATTAATTCTGTACTGTTTTCTATTTGAATCTACTCATATTAAATGGATAACTATTAAGGGTGTCATTTAATTAATATTTACTCAATACCAAACATTGTGAAATTTAATTAATAATATTGCTTGTAATCTGTTGCCTCATTTTTATTGAGTAGATATGGTGTATCTTTTCTTACAGTGTGCAGTAAAAAATCCACCTTGTCTGATTCTTATAACACGATAGCATCTCTCTCATTGTGTCTCTGTAAAACGCTTAAATGGTGTCGCCAAATATATTTAATAGTTAATGTACCTGAGAGGCTGCCCAAGTAAAGCCCATTTGTGGGAAACACTGATATTATTATCAATCTGACCCAAAAATGGGTTTGCCAGAATTGCCAGATGGCCAATCCGCCTTGCTGTTGATGGACAGGATGAGAAATTGCTAATTGTAAAGGGTGGTGTGAACAC
>NC_060154.1:29228348-29238465 GCF_021292245.1 Micropterus dolomieu
AATTATATATCATTGATATATATACACTGTAATTAAATTTATTTTTACTAGTACTATTATTTATTATTATTTAGTTTATCTTTTTCAAATCATCTCAATATTTTTGTTTATTTTATAATTAATTCTGTACTGTTTTCTATTTGAATCTACTCATATTAAATGGATAACTATTAAGGGTCTCATTTAATTAATATTTACTCAATACCAAACATTGTGAAATTTAATTAATAATATTGCTTGTAATCTGTTGCCTCATTTTTATTGAGTAGATATGGTGTATCTTTTCTTACAGTGTGCACAGAGGAGCCTTCTTCATGAGGAAACCAAAACCAAAACCAACGTTGAACCCAGACACACCGACCAGATGCACCGATGTGTTTACTGTTGCTTTACCTGGTCCGTGCTTATAAAAAATCCACCTTGTCTGATTCTTATAACACGATAGATAGCATCTCTCTCATTGTGTCTCTGTAAAACGCTTAAATGGTGTCGCCAAATATATTTAATAGTTAATGTACCTGAGAGGCTGCCCAAGTAAAGCCCATTTGTGGGAAACACTGATATTATTATCAATCTGACCCAAAAATGGGTTTGCCAGAATTGCCAGATGGCCAATCCGCCTTGCTGTTGATGGACAGGATGAGAAATTGCTAATTGTAAAGGGTGGTGTGAACACATAATTTGGTTAATTATTTGTCATTGTTTGCAGTAATACCATCCAAACAATGAAACCGCATATAAATAACTTATCTACAAACATTTCTGAATTAATTTATCAGTATTTTAATGATTGGTCAGTAAATATATTTCTCAAATCTTGTTTACAAAGCCTATGGAGTTTTGGATGTGGTGAGACCTGGAACCAACCAAGGAGGCTAACACACTAGATATACAGTATATTTGTAGGTCACCCAGTTGACACTGCTAGTTGGCTCTGAGAGGGATTCCTTCTTTGCGAATCTTGGGTAGTCTGTAACAGAGAGAACACGTTCCAAAAAGGAGCACTGAGAAAATCAGTGGATGAAAGAATAAAAACTTACTTCAACAGAATAAGTAATACTCAAAATATCTGCAGTCCTCACCAAGTCTATTTCCTGTATATGAGGAAATTTAGTGTCTAATTTCAGCAATAGTTGATAATTTTGTCTTACTTGGAGGGAAATTGTCAATGGCTGATCTGTTTTGTATTGTTCTGAAGTGAAGGCAATTCATTGAGTTCATTTCCGGTACTTTCAACAAAGCACTCTGTCAGAGAGAGAAAAGGGGTGCCCAATATCTCCATCAATTACAGTTGTTGCTCTGATGCCCAGTATTGAGCTTTTTACAATATGAAAATTGTGTGACTGTTTGTCCTGAGAGTGCTGCAGCTGTGTCCAATGACAATCTGTATTTAAAAGATCACCTTCCTCTGCTGCATGGTAGAGAATGGCATGCATGAGGGCTTTATAGTTCAGATGGATTTCATTCAGTAATGTATAAATTACTTTTGAAATAGCCAGGGATTAGCAGAAATGCATTTGACTGGACTTTCATATGTTCTGGAGTTCTGGTTTATGAGATGCATAACAATTTGTGGACACAGCTGTCATCCACTTTTGGTCTGTGGTAGAATATATTGCTGTTGATTTTAAAGAAATACAAAGTGGGCTTTTCCAACCCTCTTTCACTTTTTGTTGCATTCTAAAGAAGCCACTCATTATAGTCAATATTACTACCTATTTTGCAATTGCAGCCTTTTCACACAAGCGCCACATTTTTGGAAATGTGCATTGTACTTTCTTGCCTAGTTAGATGACAATATTGATAGATTTCTCCATTCTTTGCATATGGAGGTGGAGTCAAGGCCTGGTCACTCCAGAAAGTGGCAATATGTAGTTCTGACTTCTCAAAGGGCTAATTGAACTACTGTAGCTGGCAATGTAACAGCTATAATGCGTTCCAGTCAGGAACATGCTAGAATAGCTAGAAAAATCCAGTGTTGCCAACTTTCTATTTAGCAACTTTTAAAACCCTTTTATTACCAATTTTTTTTACCAGAGCTTAGCAACAAATTGTAATAGTCACAAATAGGGACTTTTTGGACAGACCTAAACTGAACGTTGTCAATATTCCTCACTGAATATGCTCTATTGTCTGGCTGTGCTCTCTGGGCCGACCAATCCAATCCGTCTGTAAGTTTTTTTTCTCAATGATTTAAATTGACTTTTTAAGTTTTATTTTTTATCTCAAAATATAGAGTTTACAATGTGAGTTTATTCCAATAGCTAAATCTTCACTAATGATGATGTTCCAGGGCACTTATCATATCGTGCAGGTCTGGAGAACCTAGAGGGCGGCCTTCTGCCTTAACCGGTTAATAAAATGTTTATGAAATTAGAGGTAGAATCAGATACACACTGATGTGACGATAGCAGCTTGAATAATAATAATTGGTAAAGATAAACTATGCGAGAGTCAGTTAAATATAATCATTGTTTGTTTAATCCATACAAGCACTGAAAAGAAAATAAGTTGTGGTTTTGAAGGCACTGCATGCTGAAGCTAGTTCTTGATGACTAGTGCAGTGACTTGCTCTCCGCTCATAACCCCCTGTAATGACTAAAATAATAAAATCATTTCTGTATGTGTACAAATTAAATTAAAAGTAGATATAACATGTTTGTCAGCTTTATAGGAGTTGGTAGGTGCATTTTTGAGATTTGGACTGAGGGCTGTTTTTTTTATTCTGAGATAGAGTAACCACATGAAGGCTGGGCAAGCTTCTGACCTAACTCTCAGCAAGAAGGCATATAAGTGTATTTCCCAAAATTTCAAGCTATTCCTTTAAACTTGACCGCTAAAAAGCAGCTCAGGCTGAAACTAAGCAGCGCAGTTAGTTTCCAATCTGCGTTTCTATAAGGGAGCTTACAGCTGAGTCTGTGAGCTCTGATTCTTGACACAGCCCCACTGCATGGTTGCACAAGTCCATCCCTGAACCACTACGTCAGCTGCACAGCTTTTATTTTATTTATTTATTTCACCCAGAGAGGAGTTTTAATCTTTCGTTTGACCGAGTAATTCAGGTCGCTTTGTCCTTCACAGTCTGTCCCGAGGATGAGACCATGTGCGCAGCAGTCAGGTCACACAGATTCAGTTTCCCCGACTATTTTAGCAGTGCATTGCTCCCATTGGGTTTGGGTTGTACTTGGACAGAGCGACTATGGAAATCCTCACATCCATCTAATAACACACGTGCACACACCCTCCTCTCATTCTTTTGTGTTACAAATGAAAGAATCATGAATGGAGGGCAAGTGCTGTGGCGTGTTGTCTATGCGTGCCAGGAGAGAGCTGCATATGTGTGAGTAAAGTATGTGAGCCTGTTTTGCCAGACTCCATGGTCACTAATCCCTGTCTTTTGCCAATATTTCCACTCTATCTGGTTTCATCAGGCACGGATTACACAGGATTAGACAAACTACCAGAAGCTGACATGCATTCATTCATTAAAAACCCAAATGTAGTTGCTCACATGCCAATTTAGCCAAAATGCACTAATTAGAGCAAGAACATATGATTTAAATGTTAATATGCCTTTAATACATTTATTTACATTTATATCAGTGATACATGACTGTTTTGCCAAGATTGTTGTCTAGTGTTGCCAAGTTCTGTTATTATGTAATATGGTGGTGATGGCAGCATGGGGCCCAGATGTCATCAGGGTGGTTGTAGTTTAGCAACCTTAGCCAGCCCTTTACCTCGGAGCTGTAGGCAATCAGCCTGCACAGCATGATCCTCTGGCTGCTTGCTTGTCTGTGCAGATAGAGGAAACTGAGGCTGGCTAGCAAACAAATCATTCAAAAAGATTACAGCCAACTCTGTAGTTCACCGTTTATCCTAGTGTCCTGACAGACTCCACAATATATATATAAATATACCTTGTAAAATGTTCTGAATAGCTATACATGGGTTGAGAAGATAACAAAAATACTTTACAATAATGTAAAGTTGCATCCTGATATCACAGGAAATTATTACGAAACTAAATATTTTGAGGCCTTGCCTGAAATATATGGCCTATATACTGTACAAGGAGACTCAACCAGTTTTGATGCAACCTGGACTCATCAAGGTTGTTTTCTTTTTACTCAGAAAGCCAGGCTCTCATTGTGCTAGTAAGCATCTGCTTGGGACAGATGTCATTTCAAGTAAGCTGCACAATACATCATTGACAGCTGAGCATGCGCGTGCCAGTGCAAACAGGAAGCAGACTGTCTATTCCGTAGTTACAGAAGATTGAGGGAACAGATGAACAAAGGCTACGTTCAGACTGCAGGCCAAAGTGAAATCCGATTTTTGATCGGAATCTGATAAGATCTGATCTTTTTAGGAAGTGTGAACAGGCCAAGTCACATGGAATCTGATCTTTTCCAGTCCGGATTTGGGCCACTTTCATATGTGGTCAGATCGGATATTTTTCCAAATGGATCCAAACGTGAGTGTCTGCGTCATAGTTTTCAAAGTTGTCCGTTTCCACCCATCTGCTCTAATATGTTTCTGGAGTTTTAAAACGAAAATGGGGTCAGCAGCATTTTAGATTCACAGTTCTAGTCTGGATGTGTAGTAGTGTGGTTGAATCCATAACAAGCAAAGTTCAATAAATGGGAAGTCAGTTAAACAGCAAACGTGTCCAGATCACTAGGCAAAGGCGGATACACGGAAAAATGGGCAGGTAATCACACATGTTGAGGAACACAGGGACAGGAAACAGAGGATCTGAATCTGAGTAAACTGAGACAAGAAATACTAAACTTAGCAAAAACTAGAAACAAGAAAACACAGCTTATTAGAGATGTAACAGTACAGAAGCTAAGCAATGTATTGCTGTGGACAGGGTCAGCAGCAAGAAATATTTTAGCCACCTAAAAGAAGACGTGTACGCTATGTGTTTCATATTTTCAGCACTTTACCTTGCTGTCAAACATCCTTTTCCTTTGGAACTACATTTTCTGAACCATAGACCTTTCAACTTTTCATGCTTACAGAAATAGCATATATACATATGCAGGGGTACATTTATACGCACTCACTCGTCAGACATACTCTGTTCTTCCATTTCTCCTCTGTTGAACAAAAGTTACTGTTCTATTATCTTTTAGACACATCAAAGCAGCTTGGGGGGAATTCACTGAGGCCAGACCAATTTCTTCTTTAGGCTATGACTTAAATGCTTTCCGTCTGCTCATTCACATGTGTGATAAAGTACTACCATATCTAATTCCTCTCTCTATTAGATAAATTGCAGGCCGAAAGAATGCTATTTAATTACACTAATTACTGCACTGTAGATTGATTCAATCAGTGTGATTTTTCTCTGTAGTTTGGCTTGCATAAAAGCATACAATAAAGACTTTTTAATGTCAGCTGTTGATAAGAATCCTATTTAAAGTGGCTACTGTCTGAATTGACTTCCTGATGGTGGAAGTAATAAAATATTTGGATTTTTAATGGTGACAATGGCAATCAAGTGTAGTGCAGAATCTCATCTTTGACCACAAAGCCAAACAAGTGTTCACTCTGTGAGTTGCCCTATAAGTGTCAGGTTCTGTCTCTAGCATGGATCTCTAGCCTTTTCTTTCCTGTTTAAAGAATAAGGCTTGTATTTAGTATGAAAAAAGACAAAAAACCAACCATGTGTTGGTTCTTCCCCATTGGTTCCTCTTGGAGTTGGAGGTGCTGTGTCATAGTTTTGGGGTTGTTGTAGTGTTTGTTTTTTCTTGTGGTTTTCTTAGTACGCTTTCCTTTTGTATTTCATGACCTTTGTGTTTGTGAGCTTAACTACCTGTTTAATTTGTAGTTTTGTCTGCCTCATGTGTCATTGTCTCATTTTATTTCCTGTGTTGTTTTCCCTTATTGTCTTGTGACTAAATACAATAACACAATTAGAATGTATCCAGTATCCATTACCTTGAGTCAAAGGCCAAGAAGCTTCTGATATGTGCAGTTGTCATGATGATGAGAAAGAGGATGCAGACGCACTGTTTCGTATAACAGCAGCACATTCAGAAATGCGCCACTTCTCATCTGCTGCTTTATTGGGGCTAAAGAAGCCTATCTTTTCAAACGTGGGATCGAGGAGTTTCGCCTATGGAAGCATAGAGGGGACTAAATTAAAATTATCATGCAAACTTGAAAATGAAAATGTAATCCCACAATAACATTCAGTGATTCTTGAGATCAGGGACAAAACAGGTTTTGATTTAAAAAAAAAAAAATCTTGATTGTTTTTCAAAAAACTATGTATACATCTTTGTTAAATGAGGCTTTGGCTATATAACCATGTTTTGGGACAACATTAATTTTTGTCATAAATGACATGTTTGCGGGATCAGAACTAGATTTTTCTCAACACCATCAGAAACATAGAAAATATCTGTGATAAGGTCATTAAAAATAATTTTAAATTTTTTTATGACCTTATCACAGATATTTTTACTCTTAGCTGTTTCTTGGTTCTCTTAATTGTATACAAATGTTTTTAAATGAATCATATCTCCATTTAAAAGTTAGATTTGTCAATGTTTAATAATTATGGTTTAGGTTCTATGTATTAACCAATATAACATTTAATCTCCAATATGAACAGAGATACTTAGAAGTGTTCATATTACACATTACCTTTTAAAATGCAACAATGTTATAGACAGATATTCTTGATGTAACAAAAAATATCGTCCTTTTTTATTAAACAACATAAAGTCCATCTGACGGAGTTGACAAGACATTGACGGTGTTGACACAAAACTGATGGTGGTGACAAACAGAAAAATATTTAATTCAAAATTATTATTGAACTCCCACAAGAAAACCAATCTTTTTTTGGATTAACATCTCATGGTATCAGTTCAGGGAGTACAAGGACTTTACAGGCAATAGTCCATGAACATTGTAAGTCCACAGCCTCTTCAAATATATTACATTTATATTTATTTATTTAGCTGACGCTTTTATCCAAAGTGACTTACAATTGCCACATATGTCAGAGGTCGCACTCCTCTGGAGCAGCTAGGGGTTAAGTGTCTTGCTCAGGGACACAGTAACACCTGTTTGGAAGACTCAATAACTGATACCAGAAGAGAAGTCCTGACTGGATATAAAAGTTGGATCCACCAAAGGCTAAGTCTTTGCAAGTAAGATGCATTGGAGTGCCCCACCTTGGTGGCAAAATTTCAGCAAAAGGTACTGGGTGGTATGTATGGAGACACAGCGCCTCCACATTTGCATAATGAGGCAGAAATGCATAGAGAAATGTAAAAAGAGGAGGCAGAAATATATAACCATTGTGGAAATAAATAGCGTAGAAATACAAAGGAAGAAAAAAAAATACAAAAATATTAAAACACACAAATAAATTTTATTTAATTTTAAAAAGAAGTAATTAATAAATAAAGTTGAAGATTATAACGGACAATAAATAAATAAGTGAATTATTACAAAGGTGACTAAATAAAGAAGCTAATTAAAAGAGATATATACATTTATGTCTCCTTGTATAATTGAATTACTGCCTACATTTATTTATTTCTTTATATTTTGTGCATTTAATCAGATGCTTCTTTATTTATTATTTGTTTATTTCTCTATTTATTTCTGAATTTTTCAGGATCAGTCCTCCATAGCTATGGGGGTGCATCAGTGCCTACGGCATGGGTGAGCTGTATGTGTGTGAAGGTACTACTGACACAGAGGCATGAATTGGGATTTTAGAGAGACATCTGTTGCATCAAGTCGAAGTTTCATAAATTTTTTTCACCTTATTTTTTGATACTCCCTGTTCCTTCTCTTGCGTTCCTCCACTAACAGCTTCTCACTAGCCATCATGGCCTGAAATGCATTTCATTATGCAGTCAGTATACTTTTCTGATGGATAAGTATAAGCAAATGATGGATAAGTATACACCTTATTACGTTTTGAGTACTTGAGAGGCTATGAAAGAGATTCTATTCAAAACATAAAGCTATTTTGTGGCAACTGCTTGAAATTCAACACATCAAACTGAATAACAGTAAAATCAAATGTTTAGGAAGTAATATCACTTAAGTAAATATATACTAAAATGAGGAATAATGCACTTCAGTGGCATTCGTCTTAGACACTGTCAGAGACAAATCCTGATGGTATTGACATCTGACGAAGTTGAGAAAATACCATATTTCCCCTCAAAACACATAAATCGGAACTACTAACTGAACTACTAACAAATAGTAAGGATAATGGTTAATTTTGCATTACTTTTAATTCTTTTTAAGCTATTGTAATGTAATGACACTTGCTTCCGGACAAGGATTTTTACAGGCACTGGTCACATATTATATAATTTATAATTTAAAAAAATATAAAACATCATAAAATAAATAATTGGGTTTGCTAAAACTGTCTTGTTAGTTTTCTGGTTTTATCTGGTGGACATGTTTTGTCCCAGATCTCAAGAATCACTTTTCTTTTTTATTTAGGTAAAAATTTAAATGAAAATGCAATCATTTCTTTATTCAAATGCAATGAGTGAAACAGCGCCCCGAGTCTATTGCATTTACATGTCCATGTGCTTATGGTCTTTTTAGGTCAATATAAAGATTAAAAATTAAAATTTTCTAACTATGTGACAATAAAAATGAGAACAACATTTGAAATTACATTTTCAAAGACTTAGTCTGCTCTATAGTGGACTTTATTCAAATGCAATGAGTGAAACAGCGCCCCCAGTTTATTGTATCGGATATTAAAATGCATTGATTTTGTAATTATTTGTGCTAGGACACACTTTGGCAAACATTCAGCACCTTGGCTAGGCATTTGCCATAAACAGCATCCCCACATTTCAGGCTTTTACAGAATGTTTTTTTCTATTCTATGCATTAGGCTTTGCCTTCACCATGCAGGTCATTTGCCTGCACCCCACATCTTTAAAGGGGATGTCCACACGCGGTGACGTAGATTTTTTACCAACAGAAAAATGTACACTGTTCACTTTTGCAAAAAAATACAAAGCGGTGGAAAACTATATAACCTCAGCAGGTCAAAAAGCTCACGAGGGAGATGCTCGCTCTCTTGGAAGGACCAAAAAACACACATGTATCACAGTGAAAGACTTAGCTACTTTTTCTAGCCTTTTCGACCACTCAAAGTGCTTTACACTACATCATATTCACCCACCTAACTCATTCACACACTTTACATTGATTCATTTAGCTGACGCTTTTATCCAAAGCAACTTACAATTGCTATACATGTCAGAGGTCGCATCACCTCTGGAGCAACTAGGGGTTAAGTGTCTTGCTCAGGGACACAATGGTGGATGGGTCACAGTGGGGAGTTGCACCCAGGTCTCTTACACCTAAGTCCTGGGTCTTATCCAGTGCGTCACCACTACACTCTGGTCCCAGCACTGTTCCAAAGACTTGTATTCCTGTCATCATCACGCATAGACCAGTAAACCGAAATGTGCACATCCCACACAGAAATCATAGTAATCTTATAAGGATTAGGACAACTGCACCAACTCCAGCACCCAGAACAAACTCATTTAAAATGGCTCTCTTCAATGTGAGATCACTTTCAAGTAAGACTTTTATCTTGAATGATTTTATCTTGTCTGCAAATCTAGATTTTATGTTTTTAACTGAATCATGGTTGCAAATGAATGACTATAGCCAGCTAGCTGAACTGTGTCCGCCTCAATATGATTGTTTTTAGTCAACCGAGGGCCAGTGGTCGTGGTGGTGGGCTAGTGAGCGTGTATAGGAAAAATTTTAAATGTCATCAAGTACGCTGTGATGAATTTAACTCCTTTGAAGTTCTCACTCTTAAAGTTGGAGGGCTGCAACCTATCATTATTTGTTATAATTTATTGCTCCCAAAAACCCCTGGAGGATTTTTATCAGAGCTTCCTGAATTTTTATCTACTCTGGTTTTAAATTATGACAGAATTGTTCTTTGTGGCGATTTTAATATTCATGTTGATGACCCCAACAATGTTAATGCAACTGACTTTTTAAATATGGCCACTTCTTTTAACTTCAAACAACATGTCAAAGGGCAAACCCATAACCGTGGTCATACACTGGACTTGGTTTT
>NC_060154.1:29238485-29252330 GCF_021292245.1 Micropterus dolomieu
AATGATTTTATCTTGTCTGCAAATCTAGATTTTATGTTTTTAACTGAATCATGGTTGCAAATGAATGACTATAGCCAGCTATCTGAACTGTGTCCGCCTCAATATGATTGTTTTAGTCAACCGAGGGTCAGTGGTCGTGGTGGTGGGCTAGTGAGCGTGTATAGGAAAAATTTTAAAGTGGTGGTATTGCTTTTTGGCTTTTTCCCTCTCCTTTATTGAGTTATATCTCTTTTTTGTGCATGTAACAGGTTTGCAAAGTGAAAAAGCCCAAAGGGAGTTCCCATCTCCCACAGAAAGCTCTGCTCTGAACCACTTGAAAACAGCTCGTTTGTAGTCCAGCCCTTCACTTCCTTGACTTGTGACGCGTTATAAAGCTTGCCAAGCGGCTAGCGGGGGTCAGGCACACCCTCAAACCAAGCTAGTCTGAGCGGAGGCCCTTTGGCTCGACTCGCCTTTGTTTGGTTTTCCATTGTAGAAATGTTGTACCTGCACCTGCTTCCAGGTACTTTTTTTCGTATCACCTCACCTCCGTAATATCTCTGGGTACTACCTGCAATGGAAAACGGAGCAGGGCCGAGTAGAGTCGAGTCTATCAATTTGTGCTTTGGAAGCATTTTTCGGCAAGGCAGCATAGATCGTCAGAACACCGGCAACAGTTCAACGTTTAGTCCTGATGGTAAGATGTGGAACAACGATGTTGTGTGGTTGTGGACTTGTGAGTAACTTATACCATTACGGTCTTATTCTGAAGCAGCTTTGATTTGCATCACACTACCTTGTTTCTTACGACCCGCCCTTCTCTGCTTCTGATTGGCTAGTAGTCCTTACCTGGGAGCGGCGCATGTGCAACTCCCAACAAAGATTTTGTACAAGTAAGATGCATCACTCTGTAGCTCAAGAGCAGAGCGTACAGCACACAGGGTGAAAAGAGGAGCTGCAGCAATGTGCAGTATGAGAAAAATATGGTGTTTTTTGAAAATTAATCCATGTAAACCTGTTCTGGTACAACCCCTAATTAAGATTTTGAACCTGAAAATTAGCATAATACCACCTCTTTAAATGTCATCAAGTACGCTGTGATGAATTTAACTCCTTTGAAGTTCTCACTCTTAAAGTTGGAGGGCTGCAACCTATCCTAATTGTTATAATTTATCGCCCCCTAAAACCGCCTGGAGGGTTTCTATCAGAACTTCCTGAATTTTTATCTACTCTGGTTTTAAATTATTCTTGATTGTTCTTTGTGGCGATTTTAATATTCATGTTGATGATCTCACAAATGTTAATGCAACTGACTTTTTAAATATGGCCACTTCTTTTAACTTCAAACAACATGTCAAAGGGCAAACACATAACCGTGGTCATACACTGGACTTGGTTTTTACCCTGGGTGTCAGCACTTCCTCTGTGGAATTAGTGGACATGACCATATCTGACCACAGATGTATTGTTTTTAGCTGTGATTCTCCTGTTACTCATGCCGCCTCACCAAGCTCCGTGCATTCTCGCATCTTTAATGAACAAAGTGTTTCAAAGTTTTGCGCATTCTTTCAGAGCCAAAGCCAACACCTGTCTGAACAGCAACAATCTGGTCGATCACTTCAATCATATATGCTTGTCGTCACTAAATATTACTGCTCCTCTAAAGGTTAGGCCTACGTCTAAAGCTAGTAAGCAACCCTGGATAAATGACAGCATTCGCAGCCTAAAAAGGGCAGATGGAAAAAATCCTGTCTCCAAGTCCATTATCTCAGTTTGGATTTATTAATTAACTACAATAACATGGTTATTGATGCGAAAACACACTATTTTTCTGAACTCATTACTACACATAAACACAATCCCAGGTTTCTGTTTAAGACTGTGGATCAGCTGGTAAACCCAACCCCTACTTGTGCCTCAGCTGGAAGTAATGATGACTGTGAATTGTTTTTATCATATTTTAGCCTCTATTACCCCCACGGCCTCTTACTCAGAGGTCCCTCACCAGCAACAAGAGAGTTGTAACCAGTTTTATCCCATCGCCTTGTCTGAGCTTTAAAAACAGTATCACAAATGAGAGTGTCCTCCAGCCCACTTGATGTAATACCTACAAAGTTTTTACTGAAAGTAATAGATTCTGTTGGGCCCCATTTGATCTCTGTTTTCAACAGCTCCCTATCTACTGGTTGTGTCCCTGATTATTTTAAAACACCTTGCGTGAACCCACTTTTAAAGAAACCTGGTTTAGATCCTTCCCTCCCACAAAACTTTAGACCAATTTCAAAACTGCCTTTTATTGCAAAGATTCTAGAAAGAATTGTGTCCAAACACCTGCTCACTGTACTGGAAAATAACAAATTATTTGAAAAGTTTCAGTCTGGTTTCAGGAAGTACCACAGCACTGAGACTGCCCTGCTTAAAGTCACCAATGACCCTTTAATGTCTGCTGATGAAGGTATGTGCTCAGTCCTGGTACTCCTGGACCTTAGCGCTGCTTTTGACACCATTGATCACAACATCATGTTAGACAGACTGAGGCACTGGGTGGGGATCTCTGGTACTGCCCTACCTGTCAAATAGAAGGTTTTGCGTGTCTGTAAAGAACTATGTCTCTTCGTTCTGTCCAGTTAAATATGGTGTGCCTCAGGGTTCGGTCTTAGGACCCATTTTGTTTTCCTTGTATCTGCTTCCCCTTGGACATATTATCCATTACCTTGGTATTTCTTTTCATATTTATGCTGATGACACACAAATGTACTTGCCCGTCAGATCCAAAGACCCTGGAATACTGAGTTCATTTACCGACTGCCTTTGTGAAGTTAAAAAATGGAAGTCAAATAATTTCCTCCAGCTGAACTCAGACAAAACAGAAATCCTGGTCATCAGTCCCCAGCAGATGGCAAAACAAATACTGCCATCTGCTCGTTCCCTAGTAAATCACATTAAGCCTGTTGCAAAGAACCTTGACCATAATTTAAATTTCGAGCAGCACACCACAAAGCTTGTTCAATCATGTTTTTATCAACTTTGAAATATAGCAAAAGTTCGATCTATGTTAACTTTTAAGGACACCGAGACCATTTTACACGCCTTCATCTCATCACGCCTGGATTATTGCAACAGCCTTTTCTGATCGAAGTCCATTCCTGGTGTGGTGTGGCACGGAGGTGGAGCAGTCCATTCCTGCTGTCCTAGCATCAGCGTCCCGCCCAAGCGAGGAGCTTCCCGTCAGCGATCTGATGCGAACGCGGAAGTCCCTTAAACCTGCATTCTATTGAACAGCCAGCAGGGGGCGACTCTTCTGGTTGTAAAAAGAATTCCGGCTCCATTAGAAATAATGGTAAAATGACCCTAATTCTCAGCAGAATAATTACCTCAGTAACCACTTTCCTGATGAGTTTGTGGTCTCAGTCGCTAGTTTCTCTTCTTCAATACAAAATGATCATTTATTTTAAAATAGACCATAAAGCAGAGTATGCTTCAGGATTATCTATGATTGACAAGTCGTTACCATGGCGACCTGTCAATCAGGCTAGAGGTGACTCGTACCCACCGCACTGTGTAAATTCAACCAGCGCCGTTGAAAAAGCTTATTAGGAGTTGGCTGTTCACTTTCTCAGGTGAGTACATTTAGTTTTAAGAATGGTGCTCATCAGACAAAATTAACAGCCCTGTTAAAATGACAGTTAACGTGAATTACAGTTGCACCTAGCTAAGCAAGCTAGCATATGGAGCCGTTAGCTCAACTGTCTTGTCTAAATATGGTCATGTCCGGTGCCGCTGGTT
This sequence comes from Micropterus dolomieu, assembly GCF_021292245.1. NCBI lineage: Eukaryota > Metazoa > Chordata > Actinopteri > Centrarchiformes > Centrarchidae > Micropterus > Micropterus dolomieu. The sequence goes on from NC_060154.1 coordinate 29,242,251, forward strand.
GCAGAAACTCGACATAGTGGCGACCTATCAGCCAAAATCGAGTCTTCAAAAACTGGAGTCCACAAAGCAACGGGTGACATCACGATGACTACGTTCACTTCTTATATATAGTTTATGGTCCCACCCTGTGGTCCTGCTGTGGCACTGTGCATTGTGATAGCAACACGACAGAGTCCTAGCATCTCTAAAAATGCAGCTCTTCTCGGTCTGCAGAAGACCAGGTAGTCCTATCAAAAGTGGTCCAAGGAAGAAAAGGAACCAATGACAGGGTCATAGGCAGTCAAGGCTTGTTGGCACCAGGATGCACTATGGGAAGAAGGCAAACGAGCAGACGTAGTGTGATTTTTTGGGGAAAAACCTTTGGTCCTGACATGTGGATGTTACATGTACCACCTACCTAAGCATTGTTGCAGACCATTTACACCCTTTCATGGAAACAGTATTCCCTGATGGCGGTGGTCTCTTATAGCAGGATAATGCACCCTGCCACAAAGCAAAAATGTTTCAGGAATGGTTTGAGGAATACAGCAACCATGTCAAAACCTTGTATGGAGGCTGCCATATTTAAAGGACTTAAAGGATCTGCTGCTAACATCTTGGTGCCAGATGACACAACACACCTGCAGAGGTGTAATGGAGTCCGTACAAGCTAGATGCATTTGTCACGTTACAACAGGTTGTAAAGTGACATTGATTGACGGGTCAAGATGGGCTAATTTGGTGGCAAAAGGGGGATCTACACAATATTAGACAGGTGGTAATAATGTTATGAGTGATTGGTGTATAATGTTAGTTTTTAATCTCAGCTCAGTAATTTCCTAAACCAGCTGGGCACTGTAGTTTTAACAAATGTTTCTCCAACAGGAGGGGAAAAGTGCATTTGTTAGAGACTGTGTTTATGGCAGCAGGACAGTGTATCTACTGTCAAAAGAAACTTCAGTGTGTGTTCATGGTAATGAAGGAATATGTCACTCACTGCGTGTTTATAATAGTTCTTGAACAACGACACTTATACAAGTTAAGGCTCTGCAGTATCTTCAACCAAGTCCAGTGCATTTTGATTTCAATCCACCTTGGATAACTATGACCTTGACTTCAAATGACTATATACTGTGACGTTGATAACTGAGAATCTTCACAGACTCTCCAGCCTTATCCTGTCTGTCATTGTTAAATACAGTTATCACCTGGCCTTTAGACCAGTGAGGTCAGAGTAACTTGAGTAACTGAAAAATGTTAACATTTAATGTTTCTTTCATAAACGACCACTCCCCAAGACATCCACACTGACCTCATCAGGCCCTCGATGCTATATATGAACTACAAAAACAACAGCAGCAAGGACAGCGTTTTCAATGTCAGATTCAGCTAATGATCCTCGTGAGATTTGGTTGTTACAGCAAAACTTTCAAGATTCAAAACTTTCAGAACAACAATCACAGCTTAACAGGCAAGACTGAAGGAAAAAGACAATGCATAACACATAACCCCCAACCACATAAAACATTACATGTCGTACATTCGTGGATGTAAGATATTAACAGTACAAAATAAGAATAAAATAAAATGTCAGGTGTTTTAAAACGAAGCAGTAGTTAGTGCTTTGCTTTCGTAAAGTGCTGATGCAGAATTGGGGAGCCATTTAGTAATCAGATGGTTCTGCAGTAAGTGCTGTTGAGGAAACTGGATGTTTTAGTTTTAATGGCCCTGAGTCTTTGTTTTTTCCATGAGGGGAGAGTTGGGGTAGGAGGGGTTGCATGGAGTCTTGTAGTATTTTTAAAACTAAGAGATGGGGGTGAGTATGCTGCTGATTATTTTAAGACAGAGCAAACAGTTCTGTCCAGCTGCTACCTCTGTTGAGCTGTGGAGTTGACATACCACACAGAAAAGGGGGGAACACTTTCTATAGAGGGGTACGCGCATTGACATCATTTCCCTTCCACAACACGCTGGACTGAGTGGCAAAACATCTGTTACCATGGCTGTGTTTAGCAAACCGGGAGTAAAACAAGTGATTATTTGCTCAAATTAAGGCCGTTGTACTTGACTGTGATCCTTACTGCTTACCAACAAAACAGTTGTCCAGCTCATCCCCATTTTAGATGTGTTGTTTGTGTCTATCGCAGCTCTGTAGAAGAGCATCCCCTCTCTGGACGCCCCAAACTTTTTGAGCTGGATCAAGAAGGTCGATATATCAAGGAAAAGTGTGGCCCTTTATGAATGATGAATGAATGAGTCAGGCTCCCAGCCTACATGTCGTAAGATGTATAACATCATAATGTGACTGATGATAAAGTTGTTGTCTTTCAAAGCAATTCGTTCTCATCAGGGCTGATTTCTTAAACACCAAAACACCACATTAAGCAGCATCATTCCTCCATCCCCTCTGATGTTGTCAAAGCCAGACCAGACCAGTGATTTAGAAATTCTGCCCTTTTGGTATGATACCCCCACCAGGCTGATTTACTACTGAAATTCCACAACACAGTCTTCCAATACTATGGTCTCTTTATGAGTTGTGGGATATGTATTCTTTTAAGAAGAAAATCTACAGTGTAAAACGACACTGTTACAAGTTAAAGTCCTAGATTTAGTAATATAGCTACGGTGCCTGAGATGGGACAAAGATGTGATCTGTGAGACAGCAGAGAGTTGCCAGTCAAGATTTGAGGTTTCTTTAGATAGATATATTAAGAAATTATATTTACTTAATTATTCAGAAAAAAACATTTTTTTTATATTATTGTTACTTGTTCATTAATAAACAACAGCCACATCAAGAAATGAAGTACTACATGATGTCTCACTCCTGTAATACATTGTTTTACATCTTGGGAGGGTTAACCTGGACTAACATACCAAAGTAAATAAAGAACACCTCAGAAACTATCACATATAGTGCATTAAGTATAACCCCTGATAGATAACAGGGAAATGTAAGCCTCACTGTTTCTGCACCACAGTCCATTATAAACCACATAATACATGAAGTTTACAAAGGCAGTAAAATGTATAGCTTAGCTGCTGATCTGAACTTCTCTGCTGTTACCGTTTCATTACCAATAATATTCATCATCTGTCTGAGGAAGGTAACGGCACATTTCTGTCCATGTAGCAAAGCCATTACAGAGCGCTGGAGAATAACTACATGAAATTACAATCCAACTACATATTGTTTCTTTTAAAAGCGCAGTAAAACTTTAGCTGTATGATCTGAGGTTCCAGCTGTAAGCTACCGTTTTATTACTAATAAGTGATCAGCTGATTGATTCAGGAACATAACCGGCAAAGCCAAAATATATATATAGAATAACTACATGCAATTAATCCAACTACATATTTTACACCATAAACCAAGGCCAGCGCGAGAGAATAAACCAGTCCTACTAACCTGAAATGATTTTTCTACCAGGGCAGTAAAAGTTTAGCTGGCTGATGCTTCCATGCTCGAAGATAACGTTACAGTTTTATTTAATGTTACTGATCAGCTGATTATCTCGCTAAGGTAACTGGTAAAGCCAACCCACAGGCTGAAGAATAAGTAGGCGCCATGAAATTAATCCAACTACATATTGACAGGGGAAACACCTCACCTTTCTCTGTGATTATGGCCAGCTTCAAGGTAAAGTTATCAAACATCAGTTTTCATTTGTATCGCTAAAGTCTGACAAACTTAAGTTAATTACCTGTCCAGCATAAAACAGACAACTTCACCTCCGCTTTGAAAACATCTGTCCCACATTATATCCTTCCACCTGGGAAAATCCACATCCGTGATTTCTGCCATCAGCTGTTTGTATCTGTCCTGGTCTGGCTTCATGGTATAAAGATCCACAGGCTGCAGGCTCTCGTGCTAAATTACACCTATGTGCTCGTTCATTTGTCCAAATGTCACTTCTCTTCTTACTTCTAATAAACCAGAAGAATACTCAGAGACTGTTTATTATTATTATTATTATTATTATTATTATTATTATTTCCTCTTCTTCTACGGACGCATTTAATGTAGTGACAGGCGTCGACACTGCCGGAGTTATACAAGGAGAAGAAGAACGAAGTGCGCTCTGTAGCGCTGTTTTTCCGTTGTCGGCTTTTGTAGAAACATGACGTCAAAATACAGCGACCTCCATAGAGGTGGTGCCCGCGGTTATGTAGATATAAATGTCTCATTCTAAGGTAATCAAAACATAATGGTTCATTATTATTATGTAGGTCTTTTTAACACCACTGAAAACAAAGTTATGGATCTTATATTGCATTTATGTCTATGCATCTATGTCATTTATGTCTATAGATCCTCAGAAATATTACACACTGAACCTATAAGTAAAAGTACAGATGTACAGAATTATTTTGGTTTCTGAGTTTGCGACAGAATTTAGGATATTGGCCGCAGAGAGTGGGCATGACAAGACCGTGCTACAGACGGAAGGAAGGTTCCAAATTGATTGAAGTGAACCAGAAGTATTTCAGCGGCAGCCATGATGACAGCTGGTTGAATTCTCTAAAAGCTAAGGAAAGGTGCGTCAGTGCTTCCTTTTTTATCTCCTTTAGCATAGGGTAAACCAGACCATCCTGTATGAAAGGAAAGGAGATAATGCCGTCCCACAAATCCGAATGTTTGGGATTGGTGAAATATGCTATAAAGTGTTAGAATGTGTGTTAGAATTTTCTACAATAAAAAAGAGAAATCACTGACCATGACGGATAAAAAGGTATATACCATGTAAGTTATCATTGGCTATTAAGCCTTTTCTCTCTTATACCATAACTCGCTAATATGCATATGTCTTGAACTGTCAACAATAACTGAGACCCTGCGAGTTGTTACTAGTCACGTAAAATGATCAAAGTGTGGATAATGTTGCAGCGTGTAGGCTCACATTATGTAATATCAGACTTCAGCAATATCATTAAATAATTTTACTTCAGTCACAGATGCTGACATGCTTGCCTTAATAAAGACAATGGACAAGCTGGATGACCTCTACAGTAAATGTATTATTTCCCACTCATTGATTTATTTGTGGCGGCCTGCCACATTATCAACGATGACCACCACATATTGATTTTTTATTTTATTTTTATTTTTTTACTATTTAAAATTAGTGAAATTGTATTTGATTACAGAGCTTTCGATTTATTCGCTCGGCACCTCCTCTCACTCGGTCGCTCTCCACTCTCCGTCTTTCGTGCCACAGTTACATTGTCATTCTATGGGAAATACTGTGTATAGACTGTGTGTAATTGAGATTCATGTTGATAAATACGGGTGGGCAAGAAGGGTGAGTGTGAGCAAGATTTCTCAATGTGACAACCCTTTCCATTATTTGGTGAATGGTACCCTGTAGGCATTTTTGCTATCTTGGTTATGAAGTAATATTCCACCGTGTTGTCCACCTTTAGATTGCCTGCATTAAAATAACACGGGACGCAGTGTCAAAGATTCGCTTTTTGTAGTACATCTGCATTCAGGTGAGCCATACCACCCTCGAAACCCCTGTCCCTCAGAACTGCATGCAGCTCGAGGCCTGCCTTCTTGGAAACAATTTCCCTTCGCTGGCTCTAGTGGACTCCGGCGACAACTTCATCAACTCATCTCTGGTTGAAAGAGCAGGTCTTCCTGTAGAACCCCTCACTGAATGTAAGGATGTGAACACTTTAGGCAGATGCCTCTTGGCACGCATCACCCATGATACTACTCCCCTGAAGATCTTTATACCGCAAAGGTAATAACAATTTTGGTCACCTCAAGTTCCTGTTGTGTTAGGTCAAACATGGCCTAAGTTATAATAGCCAGCTGGAGTGTCATTCTCACTGCCTCCAGTCTGCCCTTGCCCACGGTCTCTATTCCAACAAACCCCTACTTGAGCCGCCTGACTTCAACCTGGTCCCCCCCTCCCCGAGTATCATGATCTAGGGATGGTGTTTAGCAAACAAAAGGCTCAGTCATTACCTCCTCTCTCCAGTCATTACCTCCTCCTTCCAGCTTGAAAGCAAATGAAAACAACTCTCTCAACTCTCACCTAAAGAGATCAAGCTGCACCCCTGCGCCTTTTTCTCCTAGCAGCTGTCAGAAGCTGAACAGATCTATGATTTGGGAAACCGTGAGTTATTAGCTGTGGTGTTGGCATTGGAGGACTGTAGGCACTGGCTAGAGGAAGTAGAGCAGCCTTTTTTGGTGTGGACTGACCAAAAGAACTTAGCTTACCTTCACTCTGCAAAGTGGTTTAACTCCCGCCAGGAACTCTGGTCTCTATATTTGGGTATATCGTCCTGGTTCGTGTAACACTAAACCTGATGCTCTCTCCCACCAGTTCGGTCCTGACAGCCCGAGTACAGAGCCAGTGACCATCCAACCTTCCTCCTGTGTAGTGGAAGTGCTCAGTGTGATTTAGGTACTGGCCCTTTTGTCAGATCTTAGTCTCTCCAGTGGGGTCATTCCTTAAAGTACATGCTTCATCCTCGGTTTCACTGGACCCTCGTCTTCATTTGCCAATGGTTCTGTGTCCAGATACCTGAGCCTTTATGTCAGTCTGCTCCGTCTGCGCCTGCAGCAAAGCCTTGCCAGCCCCCAGCGGGCGTATTACTATCCCTTCCAATCCCCAGCCGACACTGGTCGAACACTGTGGATTTTGTCACCAGCCTTCCTCGTTCTGAAGGTAACACAAGGTCCTGTCGTATGAAAGGCTTCCTGCACATCTCTGGGTGCCACCACCAGACTAACGGGCAGAAGGTCCTAACAACTTCTCTGGGTCAATTATGCCCATAACTCCCACTCCTCCACGGCTACAGGTCTGACACCCTTTATGGTCATGTTGGGGTATGAGCTTCTTTTCCTCCCAGACCAGGAGAAAGAGGTGGCTGTTCCCTCAGTGTTAGCCAACATTTTCAGTGCCGGCAGCTGTGGAAGGAGGCCCGTGCTGCAACGGTCCAATCAGCGCATGGTCGACCACCATCATACCCCAGCACCCAATTACACACTTGGACATGGACTTGGATGGCATGGTTGTCCTCCCAGGATCTCCCTATTCAAATGGAATCTCGCAAGCTTGTACTGCGATATGTTGGTCTATTTGAAATGAACCCCTCAGTGATGAAACTTTCCAAATTTAAAAATTTTGCTACGTTTGCAATACTTTTTTTTTACATTTTCACTACAAATTATCTTGGTGGAATAGTTTCCCTCAGGAAGAAAATGGAAGATCCAGTTCATCCAATATGGAAGGCACTTAAATAGCAAAATCAACAATGTTAAGCTTTCCTCCATTGTTGTTTGCATAGTGTGACCTTTGTCTGAGCCAGCAAACTGCTCCGTGCTGAGGATGAAGCTATTCTAAATGCAGCTCATTTATGTGGTATTTGATAAATCACGGTTGGGATATTTCATTTGAGTTAGTCATTTTGACCTTTAATATCAGCTCCATCGTTAGGTTGTTCCACGTAATTGCATTACTGGAACACAAACACAGATCAGTGGTGTCTCAGATATCACCTCATTTATATTTGATGGGCAGATGGTCACAGCTTGATTTAGAATAAACATAAAGAAAGAAAAATCTGTCTAATATGGAATTCATTATTATCATGCTATCACCTTTTCCTTAAAAGTCCTCCCTGTCTCTTGGAATGATAATCTCAAAAAACAGATATCTGTATATAAATGCAGAATCTGTACGCAAGGGACAAGATTTTGGTAAAGGAAACATTCTTTTTCTGTTAGTAGTATGGGTAGACTACTTGTACAACGTAATGTGACGTATATCCATTTTGCAAAACTCAACAAAAACAAACTGCGTGTCTGCTTGCTTCCCATTTGCTCAACAGTATTGTTAGCTTTACCGTCGATCTCCTTACAGTAGGGTGACCATACGTCTTCCTTTTCCCGGACATGTCCTCTTTTCGGGACCTAAAAAATGCGTCCCAAAAATGTCTGGGATTCGGCTTTTGCTTCCCGCAGCCGGTATTAAATAAGTGCTTTGACCTTTCTCTTTAGATCCCACCTCTTGCAAGCCACCATTGGTCCGTCATGTATACATCCTTCACTCAAACATTAGTTAAACTCTGTCTCAGTCATTACTCTCAGCAACACAGCAACAGCCAAGTGACCTGACAGGGCAGCAGCTTGTCAACAGTGGCACATGGCTCCTGAACAGCCTTAAAAAAACAATGCCCAGACACAAATGTAAATTCACAGATGAATTACAGAATAAATTTGAGTCTTTTTATCTACGTTGGGCTTCATGTGAAGCAGAATGCATTACCTGTAAAGCGCACGTGTCAGTGTCAAATAAAGGTGCTAGAGAGATGACACAGTGAGGAGAGATGACACAATGGTAAGAGATGAAACGGTGTGTAATCTCGGGAGACTTGTGCAAATTCAAAATCGTGCCGCGGAGCTAAACAAACATTTCATTCATCAGACAATCTGCCAATTAAATAAATAAATCGCAACGATACCACCGCTCTGGAGGACAAGGCACCAGTGTTTTCTTAGAGTGGTCATGGGGAAGGCCAAGAGAAACTGCACTGAAGACTCACCTGGAGCAGTCTCCTCACAAGGCGATGACATCCTGGACTCAAGAGACAAGAAAATGCCCAGCTTTGATGCGTGATTATTTCTGGTGGAAGTTCTCCACAAAGAGTTGAGCTTGCCACAGAAAACGACGTCCTCAGAGGTTTGGTTAAATCCCTTACAGAGGGAAAGCCACTTTTCACAGTTAGCTTTGTACATATTGTTTATAGTATTTACTACTCATTTTGTATATAGTGTTTTTCATTCTAATAATCTAATCCCTCAGTGTTTTTAGAAAGCAGTCTAGCTTAAACAGTAGGGCTGGACCCGAATAATCTATTGTTGGGTACACATTTGAGATTTTCAATTTTGAGATTCAAATATTGAAGGTTTTTTTCACCCGTCTGACCTCCGCACACAGCAGTGAGCGTAATGCTCCACTTTACATCAAAGGGAAAACCAAATGAAGCCCTCAGCTGTGTGGGAGCACTTTAAACTGAGTGATGACAATAGTAGCGTGGCAGTTATGGCGTTTATTAATTTTACAATTGCAGAATTTCATTAGGCCTACAGATCAAAACAGTAAAATTAAGTAAAATTAATCAGTGTAGGCTGCAAACAAACAAACATCATCATAAACACATTTAAATAATTATATTAGACTGATTGTAGAATAGGAGCATTTAGTTGCTATAATAAAAGTTAGAAGTGAAATGCAGAAAATAAAGTAATCAAAATTTTCACATAATTCAGCATTAAAGATTTCTCAAAAATAGTGTTAAAATCTTGTCTCGTCTCAATCATGTGAACCAATCTCGAATCTCATCTTGTCTTGTGGTTTAAGTATCTTGTCACAAATTGTTTGTTTCAAATTGTCTAATAATATTTGTGAATCAGAACTTAGTCTATACTTTTAAACTTACAATTTTTTCTTTCTTTTTTCAGCTTGAATTGAAGCATTCAGAGCATCAAGGCTCAGCATCATTGCTTATGTGTTATTGGCACTGCGCTTAGCAACCTCATTGTTGCACTCCTTCAGTCAACACACATCTCCGAGACAGGTATCCAAGTTTATGGTGACCACATTTCTGAAATGAAAACTGGGGACATTTCTGGTTTGGCTGTCAATATGTGTATCGCTAGTGGGTTAGAGGCAATGCAGGATGAGTCAACTCATTGGGTCTATACGGTACCACCAAGCACAACACATCTGCCCAGAGATTAATAAATGGTCCCTCCCCGGCATTACACAGTGTGCAATGGCGCACCACACAATCCCAAGGATTGGCATTGTAGAAAATTCCATATTTCCCTTGCTTAACAAGGCCCGGGGAGGGAGAAGGGAGCCCTGCAGCTGTAACAGGACAGAGTTACAGTAACACAGGCAGCAGTTGTCCCAGCGCCAGCTGGCGAGTGTGAAGTGCACCATTCACTGATGATAATCATTGGGACAGAACAAACGGGAGACATCCAGTAGGTAAAAACAGACAAAAGAACACGGGGAAGACCAAGATGCTGCTGTGCAAATGTCGTCCACCATCATCCAGTGCGGTCTGACGCTCTCC